>NC_083566.1:9984517-10287547 GCF_019925205.1 Metopolophium dirhodum
CTTTGTAATGTGTATTCCTACAGTTGAATTTATTCAAAATTTTTTTTTTTGTTTCCTAAAATGCATTTGCCTGTGGGCGCCAACACCCTCCTTCAATTTTTTTTTTTAGTATTGTTACTCTAGTTGAATTTTTTGTATTGACTTGAAAATTGATAACTTGATGCCAATGAATAATCATTCTATAATGATCTAAATATTTTGAATAGTTTTTTCTGTTTAAGATTCTGGGCATTTTAGTTTGTAGTTTGTAATGTGTATTCCTACAGTTAAATTTTTTCAAAATTTTTTTTTGGTTACCTAAAATGCATTTGCCTGCGGGCGCCAACAACCTCCTACAAATTTTATTTTTAGTATTGTAACTCTAGTTGAATATTTTGTATTGATTTAAAAATTGATAAGTTGGTGCCCTAGGAATAATCATTTTTTAATGATCTAAATATTTTGAATAGTTTATTCTGTTTAAGATTCTGGGCATTTTAGTTTGTACTTTGTAATGTGTATTCCTACAGTTAAATTTATTCAAATTTTTTTTTTGGTTTCCTAAAATGCATTTGCCTGTGGGCGCCAACACCCTCCTTCAATTTTTTTTTTTAGTATTGTTACTCTAGTTGAATTTTTTGTATTGACTTGAAAAATGATAACTTGATGCCAATGAATAATCATTCTATAATGATCTAAATATTTTGAATAGTTTTTTCTGTTTAAGATTCTGGGCATTTTAGTTTGAAGTTTGTAATGTGTATTCCTACAGTTAAATTTATTCAAAATTTTTTTTTGGTTTCCTAAAATGCATTTGCCTGCGGGCGCCAACACCCTCCTTCAATTTTTTTTTTTAGTATCGTTACTCTAGTTGAATTTTTTGTATTGACTTGAAAATTGATAACTTGATGCCAATTAATAATCATTCTTTAACGAACTAAATATTTTGAATAGTTGTTTCTTTTTAAGATTCTGGGCATTTTAGTTTGTACTTTGTAATGTGTTTTCCTACAGTTAAATTTATTCAAAATTTTTTTTTGGTTTCCTAAAATGCATTTGCCTGCGGGCGCCAACACCCTCCTTCAATTTTTTTTTTTAGTATTGTTACTCTAGTTCAATTTTTTGTATTGACTTGAAAATTGATAAGTTGGTGCCCTATGAATAAACATTCTTTAATGAACTAAATATTTTGAATGGTTTTTTCTGTTTAAGATTCTGGGCATTTTAGTTTGTACTTTGTAATGTGTATTCCTACAGTTAAATTTATTCAAAATTTTTTTTTGGTTTCCTAAAATGCATTTGCCTGCGGCCGCCAACACCCTCCTTCAATTTTTTTTTTTAGTATTGTTACTCTAGTTGAATTTTTTGTATTGACTTGAAAATTGATAACTTGATGCCAATTAATAATCATTCTTTAACGAACTAAATATTTTGAATAGTTTTTTCTGTTTAAGATTCTGGGCATTTTAGTTTGTACATTGCAATGTGTATTCCTACAGTTAAATTTATTCAAAATTTTTTTTTGCTTTTCTAAAATGCATTTGCCTGCGGGCGCCAACACCCTCCTTCAATTTTTTTTTTTAGTATTGTTACTCTAGTTCAATTTTTTGTATTGACTTGAAAATTGATAAGTTGGTGCCCTATGAATAAACATTCTTTAATGAACTAAATATTTTGAATGCTTTTTTCTGTTTAAGATTCTGGGCATTTTAGTTTGTACTTTGTAATGTGTATTCCTACAGTTAAATTTATTCAAAATTTTTTTTTGGTTTCCTAAAATGCATTTGCCTGCGGGCGCCAACACCCTCTTTCAATTTTTTTTTTTAGTATTGTTACTCTAGTTGAATTTTTTGTATTGACTTGAAAATTGATAACTTGATGCCAATGAATAATCATTCTATAATGATCTAAATATTTTGAATACTTTTTTCTGTTTAAGATTCTGGGCATTTTAGTTTGTACTTTGTAATGTGTATTCCTACAGTTAAATTTATTCAAAATTTTTTTTTGGTTTCCTAAAATGCATTTGCCTGCGGGCGCCAACACCCTCCTTCAATTTTTTTTTTTAGTATTGTTACTCTAGTTGAATTTTTTGTATTGACTTGAAAATTGATAACTTGATGCCAATTAATAATCATTCTTTAACGAACTAAATATTTTGAATAGTTTTTTCTGTTTAAGATTCGGGGCATTTTAGTTTGTACTTTGCAATGTGTATTCCTACAGTTAAATTTATTCAAAATTTTTTTTTGGTTTTCTAAAATGCATTTGCCTGCGGGCGCCAACACCCTCCTTCAATTTTTTTTTTTAGTATTGTTACTCTAGTTCAATTTTTTGTATTGACTTGAAAATTGATAAGTTGGTGCCCTATGAATAAACATTCTTTAATGAACTAAATATTTTGAATGGTTTTTTCTGTTTAAGATTCTGGGCATTTTAGTTTGTACTTTGTAATGTGTATTCCTACAGTTAAATTTATTCAAAATTTTTTTTTGGTTTCCTAAAATGCATTTGCCTGCGGGCGCCAACACCCTCCTTCAATTTTTTTTTTTAGTATTGTTACTCTAGTTGAATTTTTTGTATTGACTTGAAAATTGATAAATTGATGCCAATGAATAATCATTCTATAATGATCTAAATATTTTGAATACTTTTTTCTGTTTAAGATTCTGGGCATTTTAGTTTGTACTTTGTAATGTGTATTCCTACAGTTAAATTTATTCAAAATTTTTTTTTGGTTTCCTAAAATGCATTTGCCTGCGGGCGCCAACATCCTCCTTCAATTTTTATTTTTAGTATTGTAACTCTAGTTGAATATTTTGTATTGATTTAAAAATTGATAAGTTGGTGCCCTAGGAATAATCATTTTTTAATGATCTAAATATTTTGAATAGTTTATTCTGTTTAAGATTCTGGGCATTTTAGTTTGTACTTTGTAATGTGTATTCCTACAGTTAAATTTATTCAAAATTTTTTTTTGGTTTCCTAAAATGCATTTGCCTGCGGGCGCCAACAACCTCCTACAAATTTTAATTTTAGTATTGTAACTCTAGTTGAATATTTTGTATTGATTTAAAAATTGATAAGTTGGTGCCCTAGGAATAATCATTTTTTAATGATCTAAATATTTTGAATAGTTTATTCTGTTTAAGATTCTGGGCATTTTAGTTTGTACTTTGTAATGTGTATTCCTACAGTTAAATTTATTCAAAATTTTTTTTTGGTTTCCTAAAATGCATTTGCCTGCGGGCGCCAACACCCTCCTTCAATTTTTTTTTTTAGTATTGTTACTCTAGTTGAATTTTTTGTATTGACTTGAATATTGATAACTTGATGCCAATAAATAATCATTCTATAATGATCTAAATATTTTGAATAGTTTTTTCTGTTTAAGATTCTGGGCATTTTAGTTTGTAGTTTGTAATGTGTATTCCTACAGTTAAATTTTTTCAAAATTTTTTTTTGGTTACCTAAAATGCATTTGCCTGCGGGCGCCAACAACCTCCTACAAATTTTATTTTTAGTATTGTAACTCTAGTTGAATATTTTGTATTGATTTAAAAATTGATAAGTTGGTGCCCTAGGAATAATCATTTTTTAATGATCTAAATATTTTGAATAGTTTATTCTGTTTAAGATTCTGGGCATTTTAGTTTGTACTTTGTAATGTGTATTCCTACAGTTAAATTTATTCAAAATTTTTTTTTTGTTTCCTAAAATGCATTTGCCTGTGGGCGCCAACACCCTCCTTCAATTTTTTTTTTTAGTATTGTTACTCTAGTTGAATTTTTTGTATTGACTTGAAAATTGATAACTTTATGCCAATGAATAATCATTCTATAATGATCTAAATATTTTGAATACTTTTTTCTGTTTAAGATTCTGGGCATTTTAGTTTGTACTTTGTAATGTGTATTCCTACAGTTAAATTTATTCAAAATTTTTTTTTGGTTTCCTAAAATGCATTTGCCTGCGGGCGCCAACACCCTCCTTCAATTTTTTTTTTTAGTATTGTTACTCTAGTTGAATTTTTGTATTGACTTGAAAATTGATTACTTGATGCTAATGAATAACCATTCTTTAACGAACTAAATATTTTGAATAGTTTTTTCTGTTTAAGATTCTGGGCATTTTAGTTTGTACTTTGCAATGTGTATTCCTACAGTTAAATTTATTCAAAATTTTTTTTTGCTTTTCTAAAATGCATTTGCCTGCGGGCGCCAACACCCTCCTTCAATTTTTTTTTTTAGTATTGTTACTCTAGTTCAATTTTTTGTATTGACTTGAAAATTGATAAGTTGGTGCCCTATGAATAAACATTCTTTAATGAACTAAATATTTTGAATGGTTTTTTCTGTTTAAGATTCTGGGCATTTTAGTTTGTACTTTGTAATGTGTATTCCTACAGTTAAATTTATTCAAAATTTTTTTTTTTGTTTCCTAAAATGTATTTGCCTGTGGGCGCCAACACCCTCCTTCAATTTTTTTTTTTAGTATTGTTACTCTAGTTGAATTTTTTGTATTGACTTGAAAATTGATAACTTGATGCCAATGAATAATCATTCTATAATGATCTAAATATTTTGAATACTTTTTTCTGTTTAAGATTCTGGGCATTTTAGTTTGTACTTTGTAATGTGTATTCCTACAGTTAAATTTATTCAAAATTTTTTTTTGGTTTCCTAAAATGCATTTGCCTGCGGGCGCCAACAACCTCCTACAAATTTTAATTTTAGTATTGTAACTCTAGTTGAATATTTTGTATTGATTTAAAAATTGATAAGTTGGTGCCCTAGGAATAATCATTTTTTAATGATCTAAATATTTTGAATAGTTTATTCTGTTTAAGATTCTGGGCATTTTAGTTTGTACTTTGTAATGTGTATTCCTACAGTTAAATTTATTCAAAATTTTTTTTTGGTTTCCTAAAATGCATTTGCCTGCGGGCGCCAACACCCTCCTTCAATTTTTTTTTTTAGTATTGTTACTCTAGTTGAATTTTTTGTATTGACTTGAATATTGATAACTTGATGCCAATAAATAATCATTCTATAATGATCTAAATATTTTGAATAGTTTTTTCTGTTTAAGATTCTGGGCATTTTAGTTTGTAGTTTGTAATGTGTATTCCTACAGTTAAATTTTTTCAAAATTTTTTTTTGGTTACCTAAAATGCATTTGCCTGCGGGCGCCAACAACCTCCTACAAATTTTATTTTTAGTATTGTAACTCTAGTTGAATATTTTGTATTGATTTAAAAATTGATAAGTTGGTGCCCTAGGAATAATCATTTTTTAATGATCTAAATATTTTGAATAGTTTATTCTGTTTAAGATTCTGGGCATTTTAGTTTGTACTTTGTAATGTGTATTCCTACAGTTAAATTTATTCAAATTTTTTTTTTGGTTTCCTAAAATGCATTTGCCTGTGGGCGCCAACACCCTCCTTCAATTTTTTTTTTTAGTATTGTTACTCTAGTTGAATTTTTTGTATTGACTTGAAAAATGATAACTTGATGCCAATGAATAATCATTCTATAATGATCTAAATATTTTGAATAGTTTTTTCTGTTTAAGATTCTGGGCATTTTAGTTTGAAGTTTGTAATGTGTATTCCTACAGTTAAATTTATTCAAAATTTTTTTTTGGTTTCCTAAAATGCATTTGCCTGCGGGCGCCAACACCCTCCTTCAATTTTTTTTTTTAGTATCGTTACTCTAGTTGAATTTTTTGTATTGACTTGAAAATTGATAACTTGATGCCAATTAATAATCATTCTTTAACGAACTAAATATTTTGAATAGTTGTTTCTTTTTAAGATTCTGGGCATTTTAGTTTGTACTTTGTAATGTGTTTTCCTACAGTTAAATTTATTCAAAATTTTTTTTTGGTTTCCTAAAATGCATTTGCCTGCGGGCGCCAACACCCTCCTTCAATTTTTTTTTTTAGTATTGTTACTCTAGTTCAATTTTTTGTATTGACTTGAAAATTGATAAGTTGGTGCCCTATGAATAAACATTCTTTAATGAACTAAATATTTTGAATGGTTTTTTCTGTTTAAGATTCTGGGCATTTTAGTTTGTACTTTGTAATGTGTATTCCTACAGTTAAATTTATTCAAAATTTTTTTTTGGTTTCCTAAAATGCATTTGCCTGCGGCCGCCAACACCCTCCTTCAATTTTTTTTTTTAGTATTGTTACTCTAGTTGAATTTTTTGTATTGACTTGAAAATTGATAACTTGATGCCAATTAATAATCATTCTTTAACGAACTAAATATTTTGAATAGTTTTTTCTGTTTAAGATTCTGGGCATTTTAGTTTGTACATTGCAATGTGTATTCCTACAGTTAAATTTATTCAAAATTTTTTTTTGCTTTTCTAAAATGCATTTGCCTGCGGGCGCCAACACCCTCCTTCAATTTTTTTTTTTAGTATTGTTACTCTAGTTCAATTTTTTGTATTGACTTGAAAATTGATAAGTTGGTGCCCTATGAATAAACATTCTTTAATGAACTAAATATTTTGAATGCTTTTTTCTGTTTAAGATTCTGGGCATTTTAGTTTGTACTTTGTAATGTGTATTCCTACAGTTAAATTTATTCAAAATTTTTTTTTGGTTTCCTAAAATGCATTTGCCTGCGGGCGCCAACACCCTCTTTCAATTTTTTTTTTTAGTATTGTTACTCTAGTTGAATTTTTTGTATTGACTTGAAAATTGATAACTTGATGCCAATGAATAATCATTCTATAATGATCTAAATATTTTGAATACTTTTTTCTGTTTAAGATTCTGGGCATTTTAGTTTGTACTTTGTAATGTGTATTCCTACAGTTAAATTTATTCAAAATTTTTTTTTGGTTTCCTAAAATGCATTTGCCTGCGGGCGCCAACACCCTCCTTCAATTTTTTTTTTTAGTATTGTTACTCTAGTTGAATTTTTTGTATTGACTTGAAAATTGATAACTTGATGCCAATTAATAATCATTCTTTAACGAACTAAATATTTTGAATAGTTTTTTCTGTTTAAGATTCTGGGCATTTTAGTTTGTACTTTGCAATGTGTATTCCTACAGTTAAATTTATTCAAAATTTTTTTTTTTGTTTCCTAAAATGTATTTGCCTGTGGGCGCCAACACCCTCCTTCAATTTTTTTTTTTAGTATTGTTACTCTAGTTGAATTTTTTGTATTGACTTGAAAATTGATAACTTGATGCCAATGAATAATCATTCTATAATGATCTAAATATTTTGAATAGTTTTTTCTGTTTAAGATTCTGGGCATTTTAGTTTGTAGTTTGTAATGTGTATTCCTACACTTAAATTTTTTCAAAATTTTTTTTTGGTTACCTAAAATGCATTTGCCTGCGGGCGCCAACAACCTCCTACAAATTTTATTTTTAGTATTGTAACTCTAGTTGAATATTTTGTATTGATTTAAAAATTGATAAGTTGGTGCCCTAGGAATAATCATTTTTTAATGATCTAAATATTTTGAATAGTTTATTCTGTTTAAGATTCTGGGCATTTTAGTTTGTACTTTGTAATGTGTATTCCTACAGTTAAATTTATTCAAAATTTTTTTTTTGTTTCCTAAAATGCATTTGCCTGTGGGCGCCAACACCCTCCTTCAATTTTTTTTTTTAGTATTGTTACTCTAGTTGAATTTTTTGTATTGATTTGAAAATTGATAACTTTCTGCCAATGAATAATCATTCTATAATGATCTAAATATTTTGAATACTTTTTTCTGTTAAAGATTCTGGGCATTTTAGTTTGTACTTTGTAATGTGTATTCCTACAGTTAAATTTATTCAAAATTTTTTTTTGGTTTCCTAAAATGCATTTGCCTGCGGGCGCCAACAACCTCCTACAAATTTTATTTTTAGTATTGTAACTCTAGTTGAATATTTTGTATTGATTTAAAAATTGATAAGTTGGTGCCCTAGGAATAATCATTTTTTAATGATCTAAATATTTTGAATAGTTTATTCTGTTTAAGATTCTGGGCATTTTAGTTTGTACTTTGTAATGTGTATTCCTACAGTTAAATTTATTCAAAATTTTTTTTTGGTTTCCTAAAATGCATTTGCCTGCGGGCGCCAACACCCTCCTTCAATTTTTTTTTTTAGTATTGTTACTCTAGTTGAATTTTTTGTATTGACTTGAAAATTGATAACTTGATGCCAATTAATAATCATTCTTTAACGAACTAAATATTTTGAATAGTTTTTTCTGTTTAAGATTCTGGGCATTTTAGTTTGTACTTTGCAATGTGTATTCCTACAGTTAAATTTATTCAAAATTTTTTTTTGGTTTTCTAAAATGCATTTGCCTGCGGGCGCCAACACCCTCCTTCAATTTTTTTTTTTAGTATTGTTACTCTAGTTCAATTTTTTGTATTGACTTGAAAATTGATAAGTTGGTGCCCTATGAATAAACATTCTTTAATGAACTAAATATTTTGAATGGTTTTTTCTGTTTAAGATTCTGGGCATTTTAGTTTGTACTTTGTAATGTGTATTCCTACAGTTAAATTTATTCAAAATTTTTTTTTGGTTTCCTAAAATGCATTTGCCTGCGGGCGCCAACACCCTCCTTCAATTTTTTTTTTTAGTATTGTTACTCTAGTTGAATTTTTTGTATTGACTTGAAAATTGATAAATTGATGCCAATGAATAATCATTCTATAATGATCTAAATATTTTGAATACTTTTTTCTGTTTAAGATTCTGGGCATTTTAGTTTGTACTTTGTAATGTGTATTCCTACAGTTAAATTTATTCAAAATTTTTTTTTGGTTTCCTAAAATGCATTTGCCTGCGGGCGCCAACATCCTCCTTCAATTTTTATTTTTAGTATTGTAACTCTAGTTGAATATTTTGTATTGATTTAAAAATTGATAAGTTGGTGCCCTAGGAATAATCATTTTTTAATGATCTAAATATTTTGAATAGTTTATTCTGTTTAAGATTCTGGGCATTTTAGTTTGTACTTTGTAATGTGTATTCCTACAGTTAAATTTATTCAAAATTTTTTTTTGGTTTCCTAAAATGCATTTGCCTGCGGGCGCCAACAACCTCCTACAAATTTTAATTTTAGTATTGTAACTCTAGTTGAATATTTTGTATTGATTTAAAAATTGATAAGTTGGTGCCCTAGGAATAATCATTTTTTAATGATCTAAATATTTTGAATAGTTTATTCTGTTTAAGATTCTGGGCATTTTAGTTTGTACTTTGTAATGTGTATTCCTACAGTTAAATTTATTCAAAATTTTTTTTTGGTTTCCTAAAATGCATTTGCCTGCGGGCGCCAACACCCTCCTTCAATTTTTTTTTTTAGTATTGTTACTCTAGTTGAATTTTTTGTATTGACTTGAATATTGATAACTTGATGCCAATAAATAATCATTCTATAATGATCTAAATATTTTGAATAGTTTTTTCTGTTTAAGATTCTGGGCATTTTAGTTTGTAGTTTGTAATGTGTATTCCTACAGTTAAATTTTTTCAAAATTTTTTTTTGGTTACCTAAAATGCATTTGCCTGCGGGCGCCAACAACCTCCTACAAATTTTATTTTTAGTATTGTAACTCTAGTTGAATATTTTGTATTGATTTAAAAATTGATAAGTTGGTGCCCTAGGAATAATCATTTTTTAATGATCTAAATATTTTGAATAGTTTATTCTGTTTAAGATTCTGGGCATTTTAGTTTGTACTTTGTAATGTGTATTCCTACAGTTAAATTTATTCAAAATTTTTTTTTTGTTTCCTAAAATGCATTTGCCTGTGGGCGCCAACACCCTCCTTCAATTTTTTTTTTTAGTATTGTTACTCTAGTTGAATTTTTTGTATTGACTTGAAAATTGATAACTTTATGCCAATGAATAATCATTCTATAATGATCTAAATATTTTGAATACTTTTTTCTGTTTAAGATTCTGGGCATTTTAGTTTGTACTTTGTAATGTGTATTCCTACAGTTAAATTTATTCAAAATTTTTTTTTGGTTTCCTAAAATGCATTTGCCTGCGGGCGCCAACACCCTCCTTCAATTTTTTTTTTTAGTATTGTTACTCTAGTTGAATTTTTGTATTGACTTGAAAATTGATTACTTGATGCTAATGAATAACCATTCTTTAACGAACTAAATATTTTGAATAGTTTTTTCTGTTTAAGATTCTGGGCATTTTAGTTTGTACTTTGCAATGTGTATTCCTACAGTTAAATTTATTCAAAATTTTTTTTTGCTTTTCTAAAATGCATTTGCCTGCGGGCGCCAACACCCTCCTTCAATTTTTTTTTTTAGTATTGTTACTCTAGTTCAATTTTTTGTATTGACTTGAAAATTGATAAGTTGGTGCCCTATGAATAAACATTCTTTAATGAACTAAATATTTTGAATGGTTTTTTCTGTTTAAGATTCTGGGCATTTTAGTTTGTACTTTGTAATGTGTATTCCTACAGTTAAATTTATTCAAAATTTTTTTTTTTGTTTCCTAAAATGTATTTGCCTGTGGGCGCCAACACCCTCCTTCAATTTTTTTTTTTAGTATTGTTACTCTAGTTGAATTTTTTGTATTGACTTGAAAATTGATAACTTGATGCCAATGAATAATCATTCTATAATGATCTAAATATTTTGAATACTTTTTTCTGTTTAAGATTCTGGGCATTTTAGTTTGTACTTTGTAATGTGTATTCCTACAGTTAAATTTATTCAAAATTTTTTTTTGGTTTCCTAAAATGCATTTGCCTGCGGGCGCCAACACCCTCCTTCAATTTTTTTTTTTAGTATTGTTACTCTAGTTGAATTTTTTGTATTGACTTGAAAATTGATAACTTGATGCCAATTAATAATCATTCTTTAACGAACTAAATATTTTGAATAGTTTTTTCTGTTTAAGATTCTGGGCATTTTAGTTTGTACTTTGCAATGTGTATTCCTACAGTTAAATTTATTCAAAATTTTTTTTTTTGTTTCCTAAAATGTATTTGCCTGTGGGCGCCAACACCCTCCTTCAATTTTTTTTTTTAGTATTGTTACTCTAGTTGAATTTTTTGTATTGACTTGAAAATTGATAACTTGATGCCAATGAATAATCATTCTATAATGATCTAAATATTTTGAATAGTTTTTTCTGTTTAAGATTCTGGGCATTTTAGTTTGTAGTTTGTAATGTGTATTCCTACACTTAAATTTTTTCAAAATTTTTTTTTGGTTACCTAAAATGCATTTGCCTGCGGGCGCCAACAACCTCCTACAAATTTTATTTTTAGTATTGTAACTCTAGTTGAATATTTTGTATTGATTTAAAAATTGATAAGTTGGTGCCCTAGGAATAATCATTTTTTAATGATCTAAATATTTTGAATAGTTTATTCTGTTTAAGATTCTGGGCATTTTAGTTTGTACTTTGTAATGTGTATTCCTACAGTTAAATTTATTCAAAATTTTTTTTTTGTTTCCTAAAATGCATTTGCCTGTGGGCGCCAACACCCTCCTTCAATTTTTTTTTTTAGTATTGTTACTCTAGTTGAATTTTTTGTATTGATTTGAAAATTGATAACTTTCTGCCAATGAATAATCATTCTATAATGATCTAAATATTTTGAATACTTTTTTCTGTTAAAGATTCTGGGCATTTTAGTTTGTACTTTGTAATGTGTATTCCTACAGTTAAATTTATTCAAAATTTTTTTTTGGTTTCCTAAAATGCATTTGCCTGCGGGCGCCAACAACCTCCTACAAATTTTATTTTTAGTATTGTAACTCTAGTTGAATATTTTGTATTGATTTAAAAATTGATAAGTTGGTGCCCTAGGAATAATCATTTTTTAATGATCTAAATATTTTGAATAGTTTATTCTGTTTAAGATTCTGGGCATTTTAGTTTGTACTTTGTAATGTGTATTCCTACAGTTAAATTTATTCAAAATTTTTTTTTGGTTTCCTAAAATGCATTTGCCTGTGGGCGCCAACACCCTCCTTCAATTTTTTTTTTTAGTATTGTTACTCTAGTTGAATTTTTTGTATTGACTTGAAAATTGATAACTTTATGCCAATGAATAATCATTCTATAATGATCTAAATATTTTGAATACTTTTTTCTGTTTAAGATTCTGGGCATTTTAGTTTGTACTTTGTAATGTGTATTCCTACAGTTAAATTTATTCAAAATTTTTTTTTGGTTTCCTAAAATGCATTTGCCTGCGGGCGCCAACACCCTCCTTCAATTTTTTTTTTTAGTATTGTTACTCTAGTTGAATTTTTGTATTGACTTGAAAATTGATTACTTGATGCTAATGAATAACCATTCTTTAACGAACTAAATATTTTGAATAGTTTTTTCTGTTTAAGATTCTGGGCATTTTAGTTTGTACTTTGCAATGTGTATTCCTACAGTTAAATTTATTCAAAATTTTTTTTTGCTTTTCTAAAATGCATTTGCCTGCGGGCGCCAACACCCTCCTTCAATTTTTTTTTTTAGTATTGTTACTCTAGTTCAATTTTTTGTATTGACTTGAAAATTGATAAGTTGGTGCCCTATGAATAAACATTCTTTAATGAACTAAATATTTTGAATGGTTTTTTCTGTTTAAGATTCTGGGCATTTTAGTTTGTACTTTGTAATGTGTATTCCTACAGTTAAATTTATTCAAAATTTTTTTTTTTGTTTCCTAAAATGTATTTGCCTGTGGGCGCCAACACCCTCCTTCAATTTTTTTTTTTAGTATTGTTACTCTAGTTGAATTTTTTGTATTGACTTGAAAATTGATAACTTGATGCCAATGAATAATCATTCTATAATGATCTAAATATTTTGAATACTTTTTTCTGTTTAAGATTCTGGGCATTTTAGTTTGTACTTTGTAATGTGTATTCCTACAGTTAAATTTATTCAAAATTTTTTTTTGGTTTCCTAAAATGCATTTGCCTGCGGGCGCCAACACCCTCCTTCAATTTTTTTTTTTAGTATTGTTACTCTAGTTGAATTTTTTGTATTGACTTGAAAATTGATAACTTGATGCCAATTAATAATCATTCTTTAACGAACTAAATATTTTGAATAGTTTTTTCTGTTTAAGATTCTGGGCATTTTAGTTTGTACTTTGCAATGTGTATTCCTACAGTTAAATTTATTCAAAATTTTTTTTTTTGTTTCCTAAAATGTATTTGCCTGTGGGCGCCAACACCCTCCTTCAATTTTTTTTTTTAGTATTGTTACTCTAGTTGAATTTTTTGTATTGACTTGAAAATTGATAACTTGATGCCAATGAATAATCATTCTATAATGATCTAAATATTTTGAATAGTTTTTTCTGTTTAAGATTCTGGGCATTTTAGTTTGTAGTTTGTAATGTGTATTCCTACACTTAAATTTTTTCAAAATTTTTTTTTGGTTACCTAAAATGCATTTGCCTGCGGGCGCCAACAACCTCCTACAAATTTTATTTTTAGTATTGTAACTCTAGTTGAATATTTTGTATTGATTTAAAAATTGATAAGTTGGTGCCCTAGGAATAATCATTTTTTAATGATCTAAATATTTTGAATAGTTTATTCTGTTTAAGATTCTGGGCATTTTAGTTTGTACTTTGTAATGTGTATTCCTACAGTTAAATTTATTCAAAATTTTTTTTTTGTTTCCTAAAATGCATTTGCCTGTGGGCGCCAACACCCTCCTTCAATTTTTTTTTTTAGTATTGTTACTCTAGTTGAATTTTTTGTATTGATTTGAAAATTGATAACTTTCTGCCAATGAATAATCATTCTATAATGATCTAAATATTTTGAATACTTTTTTCTGTTAAAGATTCTGGGCATTTTAGTTTGTACTTTGTAATGTGTATTCCTACAGTTAAATTTATTCAAAATTTTTTTTTGGTTTCCTAAAATGCATTTGCCTGCGGGCGCCAACAACCTCCTACAAATTTTATTTTTAGTATTGTAACTCTAGTTGAATATTTTGTATTGATTTAAAAATTGATAAGTTGGTGCCCTAGGAATAATCATTTTTTAATGATCTAAATATTTTGAATAGTTTATTCTGTTTAAGATTCTGGGCATTTTAGTTTGTACTTTGTAATGTGTATTCCTACAGTTAAATTTATTCAAAATTTTTTTTTGGTTTCCTAAAATGCATTTGCCTGCGGGCGCCAACACCCTCCTTCAATTTTTTTTTTTAGTATTGTTACTCTAGTTGAATTTTTTGTATTGACTTGAAAATTGATAACTTGATGCCAATTAATAATCATTCTTTAACGAACTAAATATTTTGAATAGTTTTTTCTGTTTAAGATTCTGGGCATTTTAGTTTGTACTTTGCAATGTGTATTCCTACAGTTAAATTTATTCAAAATTTTTTTTTGGTTTTCTAAAATGCATTTGCCTGCGGGCGCCAACACCCTCCTTCAATTTTTTTTTTTAGTATTGTTACTCTAGTTCAATTTTTTGTATTGACTTGAAAATTGATAAGTTGGTGCCCTATGAATAAACATTCTTTAATGAACTAAATATTTTGAATGGTTTTTTCTGTTTAAGATTCTGGGCATTTTAGTTTGTACTTTGTAATGTGTATTCCTACAGTTAAATTTATTCAAAATTTTTTTTTGGTTTCCTAAAATGCATTTGCCTGCGGGCGCCAACACCCTCCTTCAATTTTTTTTTTTAGTATTGTTACTCTAGTTGAATTTTTTGTATTGACTTGAAAATTGATAAATTGATGCCAATGAATAATCATTCTATAATGATCTAAATATTTTGAATACTTTTTTCTGTTTAAGATTCTGGGCATTTTAGTTTGTACTTTGTAATGTGTATTCCTACAGTTAAATTTATTCAAAATTTTTTTTTGGTTTCCTAAAATGCATTTGCCTGCGGGCGCCAACATCCTCCTTCAATTTTTATTTTTAGTATTGTAACTCTAGTTGAATATTTTGTATTGATTTAAAAATTGATAAGTTGGTGCCCTAGGAATAATCATTTTTTAATGATCTAAATATTTTGAATAGTTTATTCTGTTTAAGATTCTGGGCATTTTAGTTTGTACTTTGTAATGTGTATTCCTACAGTTAAATTTATTCAAAATTTTTTTTTGGTTTCCTAAAATGCATTTGCCTGCGGGCGCCAACAACCTCCTACAAATTTTAATTTTAGTATTGTAACTCTAGTTGAATATTTTGTATTGATTTAAAAATTGATAAGTTGGTGCCCTAGGAATAATCATTTTTTAATGATCTAAATATTTTGAATAGTTTATTCTGTTTAAGATTCTGGGCATTTTAGTTTGTACTTTGTAATGTGTATTCCTACAGTTAAATTTATTCAAAATTTTTTTTTGGTTTCCTAAAATGCATTTGCCTGCGGGCGCCAACACCCTCCTTCAATTTTTTTTTTTAGTATTGTTACTCTAGTTGAATTTTTTGTATTGACTTGAATATTGATAACTTGATGCCAATAAATAATCATTCTATAATGATCTAAATATTTTGAATAGTTTTTTCTGTTTAAGATTCTGGGCATTTTAGTTTGTAGTTTGTAATGTGTATTCCTACAGTTAAATTTTTTCAAAATTTTTTTTTGGTTACCTAAAATGCATTTGCCTGCGGGCGCCAACAACCTCCTACAAATTTTATTTTTAGTATTGTAACTCTAGTTGAATATTTTGTATTGATTTAAAAATTGATAAGTTGGTGCCCTAGGAATAATCATTTTTTAATGATCTAAATATTTTGAATAGTTTATTCTGTTTAAGATTCTGGGCATTTTAGTTTGTACTTTGTAATGTGTATTCCTACAGTTAAATTTATTCAAAATTTTTTTTTTGTTTCCTAAAATGCATTTGCCTGTGGGCGCCAACACCCTCCTTCAATTTTTTTTTTTAGTATTGTTACTCTAGTTGAATTTTTTGTATTGACTTGAAAATTGATAACTTTATGCCAATGAATAATCATTCTATAATGATCTAAATATTTTGAATACTTTTTTCTGTTTAAGATTCTGGGCATTTTAGTTTGTACTTTGTAATGTGTATTCCTACAGTTAAATTTATTCAAAATTTTTTTTTGGTTTCCTAAAATGCATTTGCCTGCGGGCGCCAACACCCTCCTTCAATTTTTTTTTTTAGTATTGTTACTCTAGTTGAATTTTTGTATTGACTTGAAAATTGATTACTTGATGCTAATGAATAACCATTCTTTAACAAACTAAATATTTTGAATAGTTTTTTCTGTTAAAGATTCTGGGCATTTTAGTTTGTACTTTGTAATGTGTATTCCTACAGTTAAATTTATTCAAAATTTTTTTTTGGTTTCCTAAAATGCATTAGGCTGCGGGCGCCAACACTCTCCTTCAATTTGTTTATTTAGTTTTGTAACTCTAGTTGAATATTTTGTATTGACTTGAAAATTGATAAGTTGGTACCTCTTGAATAATCCTTGATTTATGAAATAAATATTTTAAATAGTTCTTTCTGTTTAAGATTCTGGGCATTTTAGTTTGTTCTTTGTAATGTGTATTCCTACAGTTCAATTTTTTCAAAATTTTTTTTTTGGTTTCCTAAAATGCATTTGCCTGCGGGCGCCAACACCCTCCTTCAATTTTTTTTTTTAGTATTGTTACTCTAGTTGAATTTTTTGTATCGACTTGAAAATTGATTACTTGATGCTAATGAATAACCATTCTTTAACAAACTAAATATTTTGAATAGTTTTTTCTGTTTAAGATTCTGGGCATTTTAGTTTGTACTTTGTAATGTGTATTCCTACAGTTAAATTTTTTCAAATTTTTTTTTTGGTTACCTAAAATGCATTTGCCTGCGGGCGCCAACACCCTCCTTCAAATTTTATTTTTAGTATTGTAACTCTAGTTGAATATTTTGTATTGATTTAAAAATTGTTAAGTTGGTGCCCTATGAATAATCATTCTTCAACGAACTAAATATTTTGAATAGTTTTTTCTGTTTAAGATTCTGGGCATTTTAGTTTGTACTTTGTAATGTGTATTCCTACAGTTAAATTTTTTCAAATTTTTTTTTTGGTTACCTAAAATGCATTTGTCTGCGGGCGCCAACACCCTCCTTCAAATTTTATTTTTAGTATTGTAACTCTAGTTGAATATTTTGTATTGATTTAAAAATTGATAAGTTGGTCAGTTCGTTTGTCAGTCTTAATGTCGATACTTTTTTGAGCATATAAATTTGATTTCAAGGCTTGGCTTCGTTGAATCTTGAAGACTTTAATTCGATACGACCAATATTGAATGATTTACGTTTTCGATATAATACGAATTTGAAAGACATATCAAACAATTTAAAAGGCTTGACTGCGTTGTATCTTAAAGACTTCAAGTCGATAAGACTAATATTGATGAAGTTAGGATTTCAAGTATTTTTAAAAAAACTATAAATCTAAAGTTCAATTTTTGGAACTCAGATCAGCTATGATAAATTTTCATTAAGTACCTACTTTATCAAAAGTATTCAAATACTTTTTAATCACTTAAATACGCGTATTTTACATACTTTTCAAAACAGTTATCTGTATTTGAATACTCTTAAAAAGTATTTTTTCTAGTAAGTATTATATTAATTGTTAAACTAACATTCTAATAGATAATAGATTTAAATAATAATTTAACAACTGTGTTCCAGAATACAGAATATAATATATAGTGTATTATATATGGATACATTTACGACTTTTGTTACACTTATAAGTTATAATATATTTACAAGACTTATATTTATTTATTTCATTTTTTGTTTATTATAGTCTCAACAAATAATACGTTTTGGATAAATTAGATATTCACAGAGTTAATTTGAAATTATGTTAATAAATCATAACCATTGTTATTACTTATTTGTTAACTGTTTTCAAAATTTATATTAACAGTAGTAATATTTAAAATAAAATTGTCAAAATTGTACTTCATTGTTAATGTAGTCGTTAAACGTCAGTGTTGAAATATTTCCTTATTCATATGAAAAAAACATTATATAGCCATATAGGTAGTATTATTTAAACATTGTTAATTAATCAAAAGTTCATATTATATAATATCCATTTATAACTTAGAATATAAATTTAAAACCATAGTACGTGCAGTGCTACTCTACCTATGTTATGTTAAAATAAATTAAATTATTTATCTAAGTAATCACTGTAGCTTATGAAAAAAACAGTCTGTTGTGGCATTGTTCATGTACAAAATGTATCTGAACCACTCAGAACACCCTGAAAAAAAGTTCTAATGATGTGCCTGATAGTTATTAATATAGTATAGTGCAGTGGTCGGCAACCTTTTGAAGAAGGTAAAAAGAAAAAAATAACTGTTTAAAACTTTAAAATAATAGAGCATAAAAATTACAGTTTTTAATAATATAATAATTATAATATAAAATTATGGAAATTACAACTGCTTTAGGCTTAATTTGATTTTTGTCGTTGGATATTGTTTATTATTTTTTAAATTTCCACATTAAAATTTCTTGTGCTGGCTCGAAGTACATGGTGGAGATGGTCATTAATTAAACGTGAACGGTATAGATTTTTAATTTTTTTCATAGGAGAAAAGGCCTGTTCACACACGTAAGTGGATCCAAACATACTGAAGTATTTTGCAGCTATATTTTTAATTTTTGAAAATGATGCCGGAAGTTCAACGAAAAAAAGTAAAGGAGATGCTTTGAATGAGTCTTTTAAGATATCTTGTGACTGAAAATCTATTATTTCCATTTGAAGCTCAACATCAACATCTTCATAATCAATATTAAATGGATTGGCGAGTAGTTGAAAAACGCAACGTTTTACTTTACTGAACAGAATAGAAAATTAATATTATAATCCAAATACAAATAAATCCAAATAATAAAGCCAATTTAAAGCGGGCCGCCGGTTGCCGACCACTGGTATAGTGTGTACTGAAAGAATCCAGATTTGTTTGTTTAATTAATATAGTATTAAAACAATTTTGTTAATTTAACACAAGAAATCGATAATATTTTTAATATTTTTTAAAAAAATTAACTTAAATTATAAACTTGCTGTATATTTTATTATGATTGCTTCTAACAGTAATTCAAGAAAGATAATGTGTTTATGTATGTTTTCTTGCCAATTATAAAAATATTGAGTGCTGAGTGGGTAAAATATTACATATAAATAATAATGTTTATTTTAGTAACAGTAAAAAACTGTATGAGGGATACATTTTCAATTCAGAATTAAATTAAAAGTGTAAAATTAAATGATATACCCAAAATACGTATTATGAGATGTAACAACTAATAGTTATTAGGTTAAGTTGCGTTCGGTTGTATACGACTTAAGCAATTATTATATTAATTTATAACTTTTTATTTTTAAGTTAGTATTGCTAACCTGTGGTTATAATTTATAAGCGATAGTTATGTTTTTAGATATTTTAAATTAAGATTTTTGTATTTGTATTTTAGAAACACTGGTATTTAATTTTTAAATAACCTAGGAATATTTAAAACATAATATTATTATATTATTCATATTATTATAATACAATATTTAAATATAATATATTATGAACCTACTGCCCTACTATTTCTAGACGTTTACATGGCAATAGTAAAATTCTATTAAACCTATTAGGTACGTAAACAACATTTATCAATATGACAAATATTTAAAATTTCAAAAAAGGGGGACCTTCAAGTTAATACCCCTCACTTTGTTTTTTGGATAGCGCTGGGAGTTTTTGTGCAAAAAACGTCGGGACCTGGTGCACATTTCTGCACAAACGATGCACAAACGTTTGGCACATTCAAAAATCCAAATATTCAATGTGGGGGGGCTACCGTTTCAATGGCCCCCCATTTTGTTTTAGGGATAGAGCTTTCAGTTTTTGTGCACAAACGATTGGACATGGTGCACATTTCTGCACAAACGATGCACAAACGTTTGGCGTGGTCAGAAGTTCAAATTTCGAAAGTGGGGGGGCCATTGAAATGGACCTCGGCCACTCCGTTCCCCAACAATAATATTATTTTGTTTTATACCACGATTTGAAACAACATATATTAATGGTTCTTTTATAACACTATATAGGTATACCTATATAGGTTCATTAACTATTGTTTGATAATTATTTGTATTATTTGACTTATCGAGCATATTTTGAAATATTTTTATTTTTTATTTTATAATCTCTGAAATGTTGTAACTATATAAGTAAAACTTGTAAGAAACGACTCCTAATAATAATAAAACAATGTAACATCAAATATTTTTTTTAATAAATGAAGAAAAACTATAAAACAAGTTATAGTAGTTATTATTACAGGCCGTTAAACACTTTTTAATTTCATATTCCACACTTAACATTTCGTACTACACAAATATTGTAGTTCCTGCTGCCTATACATATTATAATTAAAATTAAAATTTTTATAAATTACTTTTAAAAAAAATGTAGATTAGCGTTGCCGTAAACCACCAGCAAGCTCTGTTTTGATATTCGATCGAAAACCCTACAATGGCAAAATTCAAAAACGTATAAAATATGTATTAGTTGACAATCAACTGGTGTCACCAGCGTCCAACACTATATTAGGTTCGAAAAAAAATTTGCAATTTTGAAACTTGTTCTACGTCTATGACTACTGACTAGACTTTACACTAATAGACGAAGCAAGGAAGGCGTTCCCGCAATGAATGTATATAAGTGAGGTCAATGATTTTAGTAAGATTCTTGTTTCTTCATGTCTTTGAATTATCCTTTATTATAAAGCTGATATTCATACAATCTATTTTTCAGCATGTCTATAGAATATGTTCGAGAATCGTATAGGCGTAATATGCGTTCTTGTATATTTTTTAGGTAATAGCACTTGCATATATACTTTTAAAGCAATTTATTAGTCATCTAATATGCTTTTTCCAATTTTCATATAGGTACTTATAGTATTTTTATCCACCCTTTAATTCCGTAAAATAATATCAAAATATAATTATATAACACGAGTTATTTATATGTAATATTATAATAGGTATATAAGTTCTTCAATTGGATTTATTTATATAAGTTAATCCAATGTTTTAGGTCAATAAACGTAATATTATACTCATGAACCGATGGTTAACCCAAAATGAGGTACCTATATAGGTACCTTATGAATATATATATATTCATAAAAATCAAAATATCGAGTACATAATCTGATAAAGTCAAAGGTGAGAAGTACCTATACATAGGTATTTTTATATAATATTAAATTATAATATGTGGTTACAATAACAGTATAACACGAAAAAAACAATAAATCTGTTATGTAATAATAATATATAGGTAAAGTAACTACTCGGGACATATAATATATTATACATTGTGAGTAATCGATGTATATAGGTTTAAATAATAGGTACCGATACGTATATCGTATTATAGTCTAAAGCTGGGCAAGTAAGTCACTTTTTCAACAAGTTAAAGTTAAGTTATACTTTAATATAAAAACTAACCAACTTAGAGTATATATGTTTGTTCTAAAATTTACCAAAATTCTAACAAAGTTAGTTAAAAGTTAGTTTGGTGAAAATAGTAATTTAAGTTAGTTGTAGAAGTTATAGAATAGTTAGTTTTTTTTTGTTAAAAATATAAATTTGTAAAACCGTTTTTTCAAATGTAATGTATTACATAAATTAATTATTAAGAAGGTATATCTATAGGCAAGTAACTAACTTAAACTATTGGTGATGAATAAAAAATTGAATTCAACAACTGTCAACTGATAATTTGATTCTGATAACCTTAATTTATTGGAATATCAGTAATTAAAATATAGAAAGTTTAACAAAATAAGATATTTAAAAATGAAAAAAATGAAAAAAACTACAAAAAAAACTAGTAAAAAACTACTTATTATTCTTAACGCGTTAGATTAGATTATTTTACACATTAAATTCAACTAGTTAAGTTACAAAGTTAATATTAATTAAAAATAACTAGCTAAGTTGGAAAGTTACTTTCTAACTTCACTAACATTCTAACTAGTTAGTGCCCAGCTTTGTAATTATACGTATTAAATATTAATATATATTATATTATTGTGTAAAGCTGTAATGACGGTTTTTTTAATACAGAACATTAGGTAATGCATATAGGTCCCCATAAATGTATAATTTCGATAACCTTTTCTTCGATTTCTTCTGCAGTTCAATTCGTCTGAGACGATGATATTATGATCGGGAGAAAAAATAATACACTTTTTGCGTGTACGACCGCAACTACTCAGTTATATTATATCGCATTACTTAACCTATAAGTGCACGTAACACAATATGCTCTGCAGTGGATCACGTATAGTATAACAATATAATTGCAAAAGGTAAGTACCTCCTAATATAGGTAATAAATAATTATAATATTATATATATAAGCAAAACCAACGTTCGGAAGTTTACGCTTAAATAATATTTAATTTAATTTAATTCTAATTTTTTGAAAGGTTGAAGAGTACTCAAAGTGATAAATACCACTTTTTTAAATAGGTAGTTACTCACATTTTTTTCACGTTATTTAAAATGATGTAGACTATATACGGCTCTTTGTGAGTTTTGGGCTTTTTATCATGCAAATAAAAAAATTTTTTAAATCGAAATTCGAACAAGTCATTTCTCGGTTTTTCTCCTGTATGTACTGAGAATAATAATTATATATAGTAGTCTATATTAAACATTTTAATATAACATTATTGTGAATACCTATTACCTATATCATTTTTTCGGTATTCTGCAGCTATTTAGAGAGAATTCGTCCCGAATTACAAATTTGGTGAAGTGCTTGTACATAAATCTGTTTCGAATACTTTGTATAAATAGTAAGTATACCTACCTGTGGCTTCTTAATAATATAATATTATAATCGACAACCGTAGTCTTACAAGTAGATACTATTATTTTCTATACAGGTACATTATATAGGTATACCGGACTACAGTGAAATGGAGTGCTCACGACTACGATTACTGTCGTCCTCGGTGGGGTTGGCTGTGGTCGCGATGACGGCACTACTCCCTTACGATACCACAGCCGCGTTGATAGACCTGTGTCACGGTTACCGGTATGGTGTGACAACATGCTGGGACCCGACACAACGATTCGACATTTTCGACGTGCACACGGGATCGGGACCGAACGGAGTGTACACCACGGAGAGCTTCTCGACGCCCGAACACTGCGGCACTCATCTGGACTCGCCATTTCACTTTAATCCAGTCGGATGGAAACTGGAAGACATCCCGCTGGACCGAATGGTGGTCGAAGGTAACTGCGGTTACCGTGCTAGCTGGGGACGGTGGCAGAAATTATGATCTACTTAAATGGTTTGACACACCATATATTTAGATATATAGATCCGGTATCGGGGAAATTAATATGAAACAATCAAATATTGATAATGGATGATAAACTATTAATACGCAACTACAAAACTTTCTTTTGGCATGTAAAAATTAGAGTAAAAAAAAAATGAAGATTATAATTTATAAGTTAACACAGACAATTTTTACTTGCCAAAAGAAAGTCAATTCAGCACCTTTTTTTTTACTAATTTAATTGTTACTAATTTAGGTTTACATCAGTGGCGTAGACAAGGGGTGGGGCGTGGTGGTTAGATCCCCCCCCCATTGGCTTTTTTTTACCTTAGTAAAAAGTTTTGAGAAGGTGGGGGATTTTCCAATTGTTCCCCTCCCATTAGCTATGGGGGGTTTTTTTTTTATCTTCCTTTCAGAAATTATGTCTATGCCACTGGTTTACATTACGATAAATTGGGTGTTCAAATTGTTTTTTTTACATATATAGGTATAAACGTTTAACATTACCCTGCAGCCGACTAGGCGACGATAATATTATTGATTCTCATTTTATTAAAAATACTCTCCGAAAACCTGTAAGATTCTTTCATTGATATTTATTATAATCTATGAAAATTTTCAGTGAGAGATCTGTCTGTAGTCGGTGAACAATCTTAATGCTTTGTGTATTAACAATGCATTTTAATTTATTATATAAACTGCTTAACTATACTTAATAACCTTACACGTATATAAATATAGGCGTACACGTGAACGTAAGTAGCGAAGTCAACGGAAACGGCGACTTTTTACTGACCGTCGGTCATTTGAAAGCTTGGGAACAGGCCCACGGCCCGCTGCCCAATCGATCCGTGATATTGGTGAACTTCGGTTGGGCTCACAAGTTCGGTAATCGCCAGTCGTACTTCAACGGACTACGCGAACCATATAGGTATAATATACATCATCATTATTCATTACATTTATATTGACTGGAGTTTCGAGGGAAAAACACGTTTTTAAATTTGAATGCTGAAAGTGTATATAGGTTCCTACCCATAATACAAAATGCCAATGTCAAGCGCAACTAAAATATTACATTTTTTAGAGAATAGGTAGTGGGTGCCCACGTCCTTTTGGAAAATGTATAACCAGCCATATAAATACCCGCGCATATGATTTCATAAATCTCATATAAATATCGCTGCAGCCCTTATTTTTTTTCACCCTACACGTCCAACACTCGTCGGCGAAACCTACGCGCTATGATATAGTTATACATACAAGGTATAATATCGCAACTACCCGTATATACAATGTACCTCTATATATATGTCATGTTATATGTAACCCTAATAAAATATATTTTGAAACGCCGTCCGATATTTGTAAACATTATTGGCATCTATTGACATTATTTTCTACCCGATAAAATTGATCGTCGTAATATAATAAACAGTGTTTAATCCGGAAAAAACAATATGTACTTGACCTATAACCTACCTGTATAACAACGAGTCGATCTCCGCTGCAGGTTTCCCGGACTGTCCAGAGACGCGGCCCAGTGGATCGTCGATTCCGGCAAGGTGTACGGCGTCGGGGTGGATGGTCCGAGCGTGGACCCTGGACGGTCGACGACGTACGGCGTGCACGGGGTGCTATCCAAAGCCAATCTGTACAACCTAGAAAATGTGGCATTGAACGGCACGACGCTGCCGCCGAGAGGGTTCAAGCTGGTCGTCCAACCGGTCAAGATCGTCGGCGGCACCGGTGGCCCGGTCAGGATATTGGCTTTCACGAACGACCCGTTCAAATTATTATGATCGCGACCAGCAACGGCGCCGATTTTTGATTTTTTTTTTTCCCCCTCACCGTTCCGTCCGCGACAACTGCACTGCACGACTATGATATAATATGGAGGCGGACTTGGCCGACGGGATACCCGGTGGCGCCCGCTCCTCGAAAATATATCTTGTTACACTACTAAATACACACCTAAATATAATGAAAAATAAGAATAAATGTAAATTATAAATATTTTGCATTTTTGTATCAAAACGCGCGAGATGTGGAAAATTGTCGCTTATATTAGGTGATTGAAATTTTAGATTTTGGTTCGGTTCATTATCGTCCACATCGATTGGATTCAAATACGAATTGAAATTTTTACTGAATTTTCTTAAACATTAATTTCCAACCAAAAAATTATTTTCATACGTCAATGAATTGAAAATAGAAAATTTTTATTTAGCGTTTATTTAAAACTTTTTTGACTTTTAGAGCATTTTTTTTTAGCGTTTTTAGGACATTTTTATGGTTTGAAGGCAGTTGAACAGCAGTTTAAAGATCGACCTATGTTTTTCATCCATTGTGACTCAGTTATAGACTATAGAGTATATACTCTATTACAATAGGAAATAAGTAATACGTTGTACTCTGTACTTAAGATAAATTGCTAAGCACAGTGAATCTGAAGTTGTTTCCTGGAAAAATTCTGAGATGAGTATAGGACGTGACCTTCATTTATTAAAACTTTGTGTACATATATATTTAAGTTTTTACGTTTTGCGATGATGATGATGAAATGACAAAGGCCGGTCGAAATATAGACTCCCCGAACCGAATAGTTATCCCAGTCCGCCCCTAATGCACGTCATGCATAGAAGACATAGGGACTCTATAAATAAAATATAATCATGTTCGTACATACTACAGTCATACCTATATAGATGTTTTAATTTTGTGACGACGCTATTTAGAATCCCGAGAAAAAGATCCCCAGGAAAAATTACAATATTACTCACAACCACGTCATGCAAATGGTTGAACATTTATTTTTTAAGCGTTAATAATTAGTATCTATAATTACCATTCATCGCATTATTGATATTTAATTACAAATACGTAAATTTTATTATATTATACTATATTATAATATCATATCATTCAAAAAAATTATATATAGTAATAATAGAATATTATAGCTGGTGAGTATATGTTAACGTATATAAGGCAAAATTAAAACATTCTTGTTGACCAATTAAGTAAGTCGATCACTCGAAATATTTGTATATGCAATATTTGTGATGGTGAGACATGAGTGGGTACGTTATCCATTCATTATAATTTCAACTTTAAACTACAATATTATAATTTGCAAATGTTTGTAGTTAAGTTGAATTACACATAATTTATCATCGTAATTTAAAACAAAATATTATTTATATTATCATTAATATTCTATTATTATTTATTACTATATATAATTTTTTTGAATGATATAATATAGTATAATATGATATAGGTAATATACGTATTTGTAATTAATAATGTGGTAATTATAGATACTAATTAACGTTTAAAAAATATTTGTTCAACCATTTGCATGTGGTTGCGAGTAATATTGTAGTCTGGGGTTTTTTTTCCAATTACCCACTATTTAATATTTTTTCACAGAGTTGTTCCAAATACTTTCCTGAGTGTCACCACGCGTGACCCGATTTTTAATTTTCTTATATCAGTGAGGAGGGAGAAGGGGGATTGGATTTTCATAATGTATAAATAATGTATATATTATATAAAATCCAAATACCACTGGCTCACTGATTTGGAATAGTGGTTCCTCTAAAACTTTCACCGTGCAATAAGAAAGGATTTACTGAAATTCGCAATTTAAAGAGGTGCTCCAACGGGAACACTGAGGTTCACAATGGAAATTGGAAATTTTATTTTTATTTATTAATAGTCGCCATTGGTTATTACAGTATACAGTAGACATTAGTATTTATTTATTACTATAGCTGACCTCGCGCATTTCGTTGCCCGTCAAAAATGACAAATCTTAAAAAAATTGTGATTGTTCAACTCCTTTTGGATGTAACTTGTTGCAGTAAGTGCAATTCAGCCACCCTGGCAGGCAATTCATCTGCCCGCCCTGCGGTGGATTGCGGAAACCACCGATGAGCGACTATAAGTACAACTCAGCCTACTTTCAAATACTAATTTCTACTAATAATTATTTCTCCCATGACCAATAGCAACCATTTTAAACCAATGGAAACTAATAATTATTATTATAATAGCTATAAAACCCATGGCAACCATATATAAAAATTTCCATCGGAAATCTCAAAATCCCTGTTTGAGCACCTCCCAGGGATGATCCTCTCTCTTTTTAAATTAGCCTATCTTCTGCCCCTGAGGTCTAATCTATCTCTGTACCGAATTTCATCAACATATTGGTCAAGCCGTTTAGGAATGCATAAAAGACACACAGACAAACATTCATATTTTATATATAATATATAGTTTGGTCATTCGGGCAGATCAGGTACAAGCTTACATCAAATCAAATTATTAAACATTGCCTACCAAGGTGAAAGAGTTGCCCTTTGTCCGAAATCCGACATAGTCGGATTGCCTATCAGGATGGCTGAGTTGCACTTACTGCTGCAAGTTCCACTCAAAAGGAGTTGAACAATCATAATTTATTTAAGAGTTGCGATTTTTTACGGACATCGAAGTTCGCGGGTTCAGCTATAGTATCGTAAAATATTATATAACCTGACCTGATGAGATCTTCATATTACAGTCAGAATGCAGATATTAGATCATATTCAAAATAATATGCATAAAACAATAACGGAAAGAAAAATTTAAAATTAAATTGAATAGTTCCATTGCATTCATTAGGTATATTTCCGTGAGAAATTATGTTTTGCGCGGGAAAGAACCGAGAAGGCTAGTAATAACTAAGAAACGAAATTTTCACCACATAAAAAGGATAACTTTGACTGCTATATCTTTTTTTTTTCGTTATCGTAACTTACATACATTTTTAGTCTTACATTGAATTATTCAAAATATTTTTAAGCAATAGCTTGACAAGCTAAGACTGACACGTCTTCTATCTACGTCATCAAAACAAAGTAAGACATATTATTTATGTTGCATAGGCGTCTGCATAAATTAATTTTTTTTCTGCAACGATTTAACATAACTAATGGGATTCTTAACATAGATCAGCTCTGATGAGTGATGATGTAAAAGATAAACCTTTGCCGTGGCATAATAACCCATTATATATGTTCTTTAATGCCTAGATTGTTTTAGACCATTGAAAAAAAATGATAAACAGTCTGATTACAAAAATATAAAATAACAAGTGTGTAATTAATTTTTAATAAATTAGTTATGTATATTTTTATACAATTACAGTAGAAAAAAATAAATAACAAGCTGAAACTAGACTTTCAAGTGTTTTAAAATGTACTTACAGACTAGGGAAATTCTTTGAACTTTGTACAATAAAAACTTGACGTACCCGTTCCTTTAACATTTTTTTGAATTGTAATGTTTAAATATTGATCTCAACAATCAACAGAAAGAAAAAATAATAATAAAATAAATACAAATTGTTGTGAAAAATAAAAAAATAAAAATAATGCGTAGCATACACAACTAAAAAAAAAATACTGTTTGTGAACTAACATAACTTAAAGATAAGAATCGACCCGTTGAAAATGCACTTTTCTTATGGTATAAAATGAAATTTTGTGTTGTAGTTTTCATCTTAATATAACAAACTGGTAACATTTTTTTCTTCTTCCTTTTCGTATTTTTATATAAAAGTATATTATGTTAATTATGGTGAATAACAGACTTTTAATCATAATTAATATAAAAAAAAAGTTAATAATAAAAATAATAATATAACAAGAGATTATCTATGCATGGACCCGTTTAGAGGTTGTAAATACGAGCCGTTGTATGCCGAAGTGGGGTATACACTATTCTGATGGTGTGGATCTTGTGTATGCGTCGTGTACTGTAGTTGTCCAGGTGTCTGGTTCATATAACTCGCAGCAGATGGCGGTGGAGTGGATTGCGACGCTACCCTGTAACCGTTAAAAGGAGGTGGCGCACCATACTGCATTGTCATAAGACCAACGTTTGGTGTCGCCGAAGAAGCACGTGTTTGATGTCCATACTGCCGTGACTGATTGGTCTGACCCGCCTGTTGGTACAATTTATGATAAGCAACCGCAGACTGTTGGAGCAAGTGTGCGGCGGCTGCAGATGCAGCAGGAGGTGGTGGAGTCATATTGGCAGGGGAAGAGGCTGGTGATGATGCAGGTGAAGATATATGCCTGCGGTGGTGATCCAATCCATTTGTCATTTGTTGAAGTTTGGACAGGTTGCACGATGCCATCTGTGCAGCTGCAGCAACTGCGTGTTGGTTAGAATGTGACAAGTAAAAATCAGCAGACGAACATGAGCCTGCTTGTTGACCCATTCGGTGCTGGATCACGGAATGATGATAGGGACTAGAGGGTGATGGCTGTGGCATCATGTATGTAGCTGTTTGATGGTGATGGTGATATGATTGTGTGTGGCTAGGTATTGGTGATGGGGTGGGTTGTTGAGTAGACGGTGCAACAGGCGTCTGGTTCTGTTGAGCCAATCTCCTTTGTTCGCTTTTTTTATTCCGAGATTTAGTCTGATGAACCGGAGGCGGTACCTGAGCAGGTACAGGTGGAGTGTGATGATACTGAGATGAATGAGCCAAATGATGATGGAGCGATAAGTGCATCATAGATTGGTCTGTGTAAGGTGATTGTTGCATAACAGATGAATACAAAAGACTGTTGTCCATAGTCTTGGGCAAGTTCATTACTTCTTTGTCTTTGGGTAAGTTCATGTTAACAGCATCAGTTTTTTTGTCTGCGTACATGTCCTTTGTTTTAGAAATATCTGGATGGCCCATAGCTATAGAATTATTAATCTTTTGATAGTTGAGAAACCCCATTGTAGGCAAGTATTCATGTAATCGTGATTTATCTACTTGTGGCACTTCAGTGGGCAAACGATATGGCACAGTTTTTGGCGAAGGTGTAGTTCTTTTAGACTGCTTCTCATGTTTGACATTGTCGTATTTAGGCACAACTATTGTGTGGTCAGCAACAATTGAAGAATAATTTTTTTCAGAAACTTTAGGTTTTGATTGCTCAACGACCTTAAACACGTCTTGTGAACTATTAATGGGTGTTGGGATAACTTGCAAGTTTTTTATATACTCAACAGAATCTTCTTTATTGTACATTTGCTTGTTTATATCTGACTGATGCATGTCCAATTTTCCATATTCATTTAATAAAGCCTCGCCATATTGTTTTGGATTTGGAAGTACTACTGTGCCTGATTTAATGTATTCATTTGGCAAAGGTTCACCACCATACTGTTTAACATTTGACATCAATGATGAATCTGACAATGGTTTACAATAATCATTTGTAACCATCGAACAACCACTGTACTGTTTATCAGTGATAGAAGACATTGGAGGCTGTACAGTAATATCTATTTTGGGAAAATTATTGCATGCTGCTGGATTATTAAACATTCTTATATCAGTCTCCACAGAATCAGATTTAAATTTACTAGATAAAACAACTTGGTCATTGTATTGCTTTGTTTCAGTTTGAAGAAGATTTGTCTTGTCATAATTATTTGGCACATTTTCATTTTGCCTTATATCCAGAGGCAAAATATTATTAGAAGGTTGTACTTTAGGGTTTTCTAATATTACATTATCCACAATAGATTTTTGAGACTTCTCTAAGTTGCATGTAAATTCTACAGCATTGTTAGAAGTTTCTTTCTCAGATTCTGATAGTTTTCTTTTAGGAACATCATTACATATATCGACTACATTATAAGACTCTCTGTCATTAGGACGTTTTAGAATGTCATTGTTAGTTAATACTTCGACGGCATTAACTTTACTATCTAATTTATTTTGGTGTTGTTCGAGTTCTTCCTCCTGGGAATTTGCAATATTATCACCATTAGTCTTAGAACAAATTATATTTTCAACAGTTATCTCATCAGCCTTGAAATCTGTGTTCTTTTTTGAACATTCAGCTATGACATTTTTTGATTTTTCAACCAATACATCAGTATCTATTTGTTCTATATTATCATCTATTGGAGTTTCTTCTTCAAACTTTGTATATTTATCTTCTTTTTCTTCAATTAGGTTTTCTGGACTCTGATCGTTGATTTTGAGTAAATTTTCTTTTTCTCCTTCGTCATATTTTTCAGATATTTCTTTGTTTTCCTGTTTTTCCTCTACATTTTTACTGTTAAGATCATCTACATTGTCCAGTTCACCACCTTTGTCAGGTTCATCACCATTGTCCAGCTCATCGCCATTGTCCAGTTCATCAGTGTTCTCATTCTTCACCTGATAATAAAAATAATAAACCGTTAAATTTAAATACATTTATATAACATGAATATACACATAAAAAAATACTAAAGCACTACAATGTACTTACAGGCTGTAGTTCTATATTTTCATCAATAGATTCAATTTCAAGTGACTCTGGTTCAATCTTTCGAACTTTCTTGGCTTTAGGTTCGGTGTTGTCATTCTGGTTTTTGGATCTTTGTCTTTTACGTGATCTACCTCGAGGCAACTTTCTTTTCTTCTTTTGAGGAATAACAGTAACTTTTGTATCTGGATTTACACGCTTAAGGAAATTTGTGATTGAACTGAAACAAATTATTCATTATTATAAATAATAATACACATCAAAAAGCATTAATACATAAAAGAACATATATACAATTACAATTTTTTATACCTTTGTTTGGTTTTGGCTGAAGATTTAGTATTTGATATTTCTACTTTGACATCTTCAATGCACTCTTCCTTAGATTTTTCTATCATTTTATCTTTTTTAGTAGATTTGTCAGCATATTTACATTTTGACTCAGACTTTTCATCAGTTGAATGGTCGATTGTTTCTTCTATTTTTATGTTGATTATTCGTCCGTTTTTATGTTTTTTCACAGTTGGCTCTTCTTCAACTAGGCTTATTGTGGTTTCAATAGATTGAATAGAATTAGGTTTCTTTTCTGCACCATATAAACACCTACGCTTATTCTTATCCATTTTCCTACGTCTCTTTATCATTGGCATTCTTCTTGTAATGCGCTTCTTTTTAATTGGACTTTTGATTATTTCAATTTTTATTGGAAGAGGTTCTTCAAAATCTTGGTTATCCTAAGAAAAAAAATATTATAATAATTAAAAATCAGAATCTTTTAAATAAATGTTAGTTATTTTTTCTTTGTCAAGAAAAACTAACTTTGTCATCTGGCGAAACTAATAAATTGGATGCTGGCATTAGAGGAGTCCATCTTAAACATTCTGGTTCAATAGGAATTTGTTTAGATGAATTTTTCCTGTTTAAATGAGTATCTACGATGTTCCAGTCGATACAAATAGTCAATTTTTCACAAATTTCAACGACCATGTTGAGAGATTGTAAAGTATATGTAATATCATGTCTCATTAAACCTGAAATAAAGTTGTAATTATTTTTAAATTATCTCGTAAAATTCAGATTTAAGTTTTAAATTATTATTTTTCTAATTACCAGTTTTACTGCTAATATCATTAATACAAATAGAGTTACTGTCTCTGTGTTTGTCTAAATATTCTAATATAACAGCTTTCCAATATGCATGATATGATACTTGACCCAAGTCGGAAAGAGGTTTCTCTGGTGTTCCTGGTTGCCCTTCAATTTTTGATAGAAGATAACCTGAAAATATGAATTTTACATGATGTGGTAAAACAACTAGGTGCATATAGTATTAACTTACTGAATTCAATAAGGAATCGTCCAAACCCTTGTCTTTGATACTGAGGCATAGTTAAGATACAAGATACATTATATTTTTGTTGACAATGTTTTTCTTTTGAAAAGTAACCAACCAAATGACAGCCCTTAACATTTTAAATAAAACAAAAATAGTAGACAACTAAAGAAATACAATATAAAATGTAATTAAACAGGAACACTTACAAAACCGTCATTTTTTGTCAGAACATAAAATAAGAAAGGCTCAACATCATAGTACAAAGTTTTATGATCCAAAAATAATTTTGCTAATAGACATAATGTTTGGCAATAAATTTTATTGGCGTTTCCATCAACCTGGGTGAAATAATAAAAATTATTGTATAGTTTACCTCTTATGAATCAATAAATAAAATTAATTTACTTCAAAAACACTCAGATTTCCACGTCGATATATTTCAGTAGCTGGCGGGTGTCTCCAGTTACAGTTGTGCATATGTCTTTCCAAAACCGATTTACTCTTAGTGTATTTCAAACAAAACTCACAAAGGAACAATTTCGGAAGTCTAGCATACTCTTGTGGAAAAGGAGATGAAAACCATGTCTCCACTTCATATTTACCAAATTGAATTGCAGCAGGACATCTTACGGGATGATTAGACGTAATGAACTCGGGAGCTTGAATTGTACTCTAAAAGGCAAATTATCAATTAAAAAAATAAAACACATTAAAATAAGTTATTAAAATTTTACATTCATTGCTCGTGTTCTTGTCTCCTTATAGATTTCGACATCCTCATGTAAAACGCCAGATGGTAAGTCTGATGCAACAAGGCGGCTCATATTTTCTAATACTGAAAATTGTATTTAATATTTATTATTAAGACTGGTTAGTGAGCCAAAAAAGTTAACTGCAGCATTACACTAATAAAAATTGTTAAAGAGCATAGCAGAACACACATCAACTGTTTAAAAATACAGTGTAACCTGTTAATTTTGCATAATGTTTATTTTCCAGTTCTCTGATGAAGAATTTCCAGCATAATAAATTTTTTTACCGGTCCCATGGAGATTGTCTTCAATGAGTTTTACTGTATTAAGTAATAAAATAGAATGAAAACATTATAACTTATATAATAGTTAATTAAAATGATTATCAGAATTGTTTATAATATTAAATTGAGCATAGTCTTTATATATGTAAACCATTGTATTAATTACTGCGTAAATTAAAATTAAAATTAAATTAATTCACATAGTTAATTTATTTAAGGCTGTCTGATATGCTCTTAACAAATAAATGCAATATTGTGGTATAATATATTACTTGGTATCTACATACTACGCTCGCTTGATTGACTCAAAAGAACAGAAATAAAAACCTACAGCATGCAATGGATTAAAATTTATATAAGCCCTTATGAAATATGGTAGTATTTTATGCAGCTGGCGAATACTAGCAGGATTTTGTAAGGAACTTGCTTACCGGAACGGGTGACTGGACGTATCGTCGGCACGGACAGATGGTCACGGAAGGCGGAAGGAGAAATGTCTAAGGATTTATCATTATTAAGCATTTTATCACCCTCTATTCCTGCTACTTCTCTAGTTTCCATCAGTTTAGATGATACAGCTGACTTAACCAAAAAACTAGGAGATTGATGTTTGTCTGGTATTTTAAGCTTTTTATCAGCAGAGGTGACTTTTGGGTCAGATTTACTGGATAATTTTGGATCTTTATCATTTCGAGGTCGAGTACGAGATTGTAATGGTGTTGAATAGAAATGACTTAACCCATCAAATAAACCTTTCAGTTGAATAAACCCAGCAATAGGTTTATCTTTTTTACTATTACAGACTTCGGGTTTTATAGGTTCAATGGGAGCTTTGGCAGCCAAAGCCGCAAACCCCCATGGTTTATCTGAATTCTCTATCAATAATTGTTTGAACAGAGAAATAGGTGAATCTGAACTATCTGATTTGGAATGTGAAAGTGGAAAAATTTTAGGCTGTGAACAATTCACTTTAGCAATTAGTTTTGGTGCTCTTAATAATACTTTAGGGGTTACTTTAGATTGATTATCATTTATTTTATCAATTTTTTTTATGCCACTAGGATCATTCAACTTGTCACTTATTTTTAAATGATGTTCATTCTTTTTAGAGGATTGAGCAGACTCAGATGTTGAATTACAACTTTTAGAGGACACATTTGAAGGACTTTTGTTAAAATCGGCATTCCTTGCGGCGAGACATTTTGGGAGAGGAAATATGGGCCGGCTTGGACGCACAGAAAGAGAACAAGCATGCGCACTGCTGCTACTACTGCTGCTAGAGCTGTTACTACTATCACTAGAGCTACTGGTTGTGCTACTTGAACTGCTGCTGCGACTCCGGCTGCTCGAGCTTGAACTCGAGCTGCTAGAGCTGTCACTGCTGCTAGAACTAAGGCGCTTGTTTAAGGGGGCATTGACTTTCGGCACACCAGATCCTCTCCCGTTCACACCTCGCGCATTAAACGCAGCACTTTGCCTAAAGAATTTTGCTTTCTCCTTGGAGATAGCAGTGTCCCGCCGCACACTGCCACTAATCGGAACGGGAGAGGGGGGAGCCGAGGAGTCAGGAGAGGAGACATTACCGTCTTCCGTGACATCACGTTGATTCATTGAACTTGAAGTGGATGGTGTTCCTAGCTTGAGATCTTGCATCTTTAAGTGTTGACTTCGACCACGACTAGACCTAAAAGTTGAACAACAATTTTAAAAGAGGAAAACCATAAGATTTTATAAAATAAAATCATTAGTTTCAAGTTTGATATTATTTTTGATTTAAATGTTTTCATAAAATTATTTGCAAATTTTTACAATTTTAAAAACTGAATTAATATCATATTATAATAATAATATTTAACTATTTTAGATTCTGAGTGAAGAATATATTGGCTGAAAGACACTTTTTATAGTTAAACAAATGCCCTAATCTTTAACATTGCAGGAAGTTTCTGGCAGCAAATTTCATCTAGTATGTACTTTGTATTAATTATAAAAAAAACAGGAATATTTACCCAAAACTACTAATTTAAAAAACCGTAGCAACTTTTTTTCTAAATATTAATATTGGCATTTTCTAAATACAATTATATTTTCAAAAATATTCAGCTATTAGTAGAAATTTGAAATTTTCAACCAGTCAATTTTATTTTTAATAAGCATTTTAAAATTGTATAGAAATTCATCAAAATTTCAAAAGAAGGTTTATTGTTTTTCATTATATACAGTGACTTATTAATGAATTCAAATTGTATCCACCCATTGCAGTGACCTACTCTGTGTCAAGGGGAACACTACATCTACTACAATACAGCAAAGCAATGTCCTCTTTTTTTAAAAACAATTGAAATAATTGATAAAATTACTTTGGGTTGAACTGGATATTAGAATGATTCATAAGTAAAACATTCAATATACAAATATATTTTTTATATAATAGATGTGTAGATCATCTGTTTTCTTATATAAAATTGCACAAATTTAATTGTATAAAAAATAATACATACACCAAGTTTAATATGAGGTGTAATCATTTTAAGAAAAAACCGCACAACAATTAATACTATTTAATAATTATGTATTTGTCTCAAAAACAATCAAATCTGAAGTACCCAACTAACTTGTAACTAACAGTATATTTCATTAACGTACCTTTGGTTTTTAAGACTTGACTTTTTTCTACCCCTACGCTCTTCAAATGGTTCTACCTCCATAGAAATGGTGGTGTCGTGATGATCTAAGCAAAATGAACATCGCCATGCCGATTTTGGTTTATCCACAACCGGAGGTTGTAGACATTGCATATGATAACCTCGATCGCATGTATCACAGTTTAATAAAAACATCTATGTATAAAACAAAATTAATACCTACAATTTTTATTTTTTATTTAAATTGTACTTACATGTTCAGTCACTGAACACGATGGTATTGCTGAGCATGTTCTACAGTCCTGACAAAACCACCGAGAACCACGAGCTAACAGAGTAGTCAAAGGACCACTACATTTAATAGCTAAACAGGATGGATGCAATGAAACACCACAACCACCTCTGCATTGTTTTAACGATTCCGCTTCACCGCAGTGGTTTCTTGCCGATGTACCTAAACAATCAGCACAGATATTCCTGGAAGCCTGTCAAAATTACGATATATTAATAAATACTGAAAGAAATAATATTTGACCTTTATTACTTTATTTAACTCTTTGTCACTAGCTTCATTATCAGTCAGTGAACTAGTATCACAAACTGATATCTTTTTTCTTTTTCTTCCCGCTCTACGGGGGGTAGTTTCAATTTCATTTGAATCTACTTTAAGCAATCGTGCTTTTCTTCCAGAACTATATTTTAAGACTGGTGTACCAATCAATGATGTTGTGGAATCTGGACTAACAGGTAACCTATATAATTTTCCATCCAACACCAATAAACCCTTATCAACTGCTTTGGTCAATGTTGACTTAAGTAATGAAGTCAAGTCACATGCTTCATTTTTGAGTTCTATAGAATAGGCATGTTGAATGTAACGATCAATGTTTTTATAAGATGAACCCTCTTCATCTAATTGGCCAACTACTTTCACCACAATCTTAGTTAAATCAGTATCTGCATTAATAACCAGTTTACGATTTGCAGTGCCACCAGGGTTCATATAAGTATTTTGGCCTTTGTTGAACACTTTCAACACAGCACCACTTTCCACACATCGTTCAACTTGTGTTTCAATGTCTCCTATGGGGTAACGGTGATGCTGACGTATTGCATTTACAATACGTTCTAAGGATGGTCGCTGCTTTTGGCCACGAATTTTATTTACTGCTTCCAAAACCCATGTCTGCCATTGGGAGAAACTTACACTGGTGTTCTCTTTTTCCTTCATTTTTCCTAAAAAATTGAAGAAACTAATTATGATATTGAACAAGAAGCTTCAAAAGCAAATCAATAACCAATAATTTATTACTAAGGTAAATATTGGCTATTAAAACATAATTGTGGTGTCAATCAGGTTAACAAATAAAAAACAATTTCTTATATAATAATAAAATTAAGTCAATTATCTAATAATTTTAGTAAAAATTACTTGTAAAGTTTAATACTTAAATGAAAAAAAATGGAGTACTTAATAATAAAAAAATATGATATTTTTAATTTAATTGATAAATCTAATTTTTTCAAGGAACATTTTATTAATTATAAATAAAAAAAAGTATATTTGTCTTCAATCTTTTGAGGTTATGTATAGGTATAACCTTTGAGGTTAATAAGTGTTAGATCATAGGCTTCATTTGAAAGTAAATTGAAGTACATATTACAATTATTATGAATTTTGATGGATAGGTACTTACTCATAAAATACTATACCAATCGGAAAACAAAAAGAAATCCCGGGTCGGTCATTAATATTATGTGACAAGGGCCTTGTGTAATAATTTATTAAATTGTGTCATTAGGAATTGAAACGAGTGTCACCATTAAGGATTAAAAAAAGATTGTTCAAGACAACAGTAGAATGGTTGGGACGCTTACCGACAAAATAATGAACATTACATTACGTTGGAAAAAATAATAACAATTGAAAATGGATTGAAATAATATTAATATCTACCATTTACGTATCGTTGTGATATGGTAAGTGAGAAAGTTTATCGATGCCTGATAATAACTATAGGTACGGATGTATGCGTCAACAACCAAATCCTATGTAAATTTTCTGGGACTACACCTACCTATAACAGTTAAACGACGGTTACGGCTTTAGTACGAGGGAAACGTAGAAAATAAAAAATACAACTCACAAGCTTAACGTTTCGGCGACGGGCAAATGTCCATTACGAAAGCGTCTGACGAAACGATCTAAAATTAATCGGAAAAGTTACGTATAATAATAGGTACATTTTTATATAATATCGTGTATTTGTCGTGTGTACAGTTGTGTACGAGACGAAAAGAGAGCGATGCAGAGAGAGACCGACACCACGACGGCGTATCACAAAGAAATCGTATTATTATTATTATTAAAATATGTAGTCGTACAGGCTGCTATCACGGTCGCGAAATGATAATCGCATTTGTTTTGAATGGAAGGAGGGTGGTGGTGGTGGTGGAGGTGGAGAACCGGGGGATATCGACGCGGGAGAATAAAATATCATAGGTGAATCAAAATATTATATTATATCTCTGGTCGTCGATCGCACAGAGATAATTTAAAAACCAAGATAACGATAATGTCCTATTTATCGCCGTACACCGTAGAGACCGAAACGGAACCGAAAAACCAACGCGACGAATTATGACGACAATGACGGTCGAGTGACGCGAGGTGGCAGTCCGTCAAGTCGGGGGGACACGGCTGCGGCCATTTTGGCGACTATCACGGGTGTGGAGGGGGAGGGAGGGAACAAAACAAAACACCCTTTCCCTCCCGCCGCGACGACCCAGACGAGGACCGCTCCCTCCAAATATTTGACCCACATAGTGCACACTGTACACGAGTATTATTATTATTAATAAATTCGCGAATACGCGCGCACACGGTCAACGGTCATAGCAGGCTGTCCGAAGGTAAGCTACTGAGTTAGTGAGTTAGTGAGTACGACGTTACGCGGCGGGGGAGCGGAGTTTCGTGGAAAAAACTCCGACGAAGACGAAAAATTAAATACGAACGACGACCACAGCACAACACTGAACACTCACCTCCTTGTTATTCGACGACCGGCACCGCAACTGCGCAATAACGATAATCGGTCTGGTCCGCAACAACACCGCCGACCGTCCGCGTAGTTGTAGTTGCAGCGGCTTTATTGCACATAATATTAAATGATATTACTATTATTATTATTGTCGCTCGCTCGCACGCACGCGCCGACACTCGTTGGTCGTTCGAAACACACACGCTCGGCGGCGGCGACGAACCGGAAGGTCCGTTCACAATCGTCGTCGTCGTCGGCGTCCACCGCGTACAAACGGCGACGGCGGCGGCGTACGACACACTATCAACCGACTGAAAAAGACGCAAAGGTCGAATACTTATCAAAGCGAGCGCCCTAAAGCCGTTACGCGATGCAGCCCCAACGATTTTTCGCGCGCGATCGACAAAGGACGACGGAGTATCGAAACGAAGTCTTATTGTAGGTTTAGCTGCGTTTTCGTATTTACCGCACGTCGTAGTTTGTAAAATAATTATAATATCATTTCATAGTTAGCAGTGCTTCGAGTTTCCCGACCGTAATACTCGTTTGTTGTTTGTAGGACATCTGGACGCGCGCGAGAGGACATGCGCACGCTCGCTCGCTGTTACTGACGCGGCGGCTCAACGGGGTACGCGCAGTACGGCCGTACGGGGTCTCTCGCCGTTTCTGTTCGTACGCTGGCGGCGGCGGCGGCGGATACGGTGTAGTGTATGACGCTATATAGTGGCGCGCAGCCGCGTTTCGCCGAAGATGGCCGTTGTGGTCGTCGACTATTCCGGATACGGTTATAGTGGTTACGCGTCAGGTTGACCAACGTTATCGCGACCGGCCGGCCCTAGCGTCGTCGCGTTATAATACTATATTGTTTTACTCTATTGTTCTATGATATAATACGAACTACAAAGTGCCGAACAGCTTACTTATGTTCAAAATAAATTATTATGACGTTAATATTTCAAACGTTTAACATACACTATATAATTTTATTATTTTGTAATAAGTGGTCGAATTTATTTGCCGCGTGAAGCCAAACAAAATATGACATTTTATCAAGTTCTTTGTTTAACATGTGATAACGTTGCACACTGCAGCTGTTCCCGCGTAAAATATTATATCGTTTAGAATGCCGCGATCGTGTACAACTAGGGTTAAACAAATACTGAAGTACACCTCGAACAGTTATAACTTGTAACCACGAATTACAATATACTAATATTTTAATTCGTGCTTGGAACTTATAAGTCTGTTGTTGTTACATATTATAATATAGACAATAAATAATAATCTATGTATGTCTGTGGTTGTTGTTATTGTTGTTGCAATATTATTGTCAGCTGTTATCAACTATCCTCCCCACTATTTGTAGCGCGTTTGTGGTTTGTATAATAACGACATGTCGTACGCATGGACCCTATCATGGTCGTATGGAGGAAGCAGACGATCAGCAAAACACAATAACCCCGTCACCCCGCGATTCCCGGCATAACACAAAACCTGGCTTTGACGGCTATTTTCATTTTTCTTATTGCTGGGATCTAGGAGAGAAATGAGAATGAGTAATTTATCGGGCATTTGGGAAACGAATAAAATTCCTTATTTTCATATTGTAAATAATAAATATAAAATATTATATATTATCGTCGCCTAAGACGTAATACCTCGTAAGTAAAAAAAAAAAGTATTTTGAGATATTATATACATCAAAATATACAGAAAAAATAAACACATAAAATAGTGAAAATATCACGTATATCCCAAAAAAACCCAAGAGGAATTTAAATGTTGAACAATATTGTCGCGCGTATCTAATCTTATTGATCCCCGTATCAGTTTTATGGGTTTCTTGAAAATAAAACCACTTTTTGAAGATACGAGGAATTGCGTCTTAGCCGACGTTATGTTTTTGAACATCTAATATCTATTAAGATTAATATTGTTGCATTAATATAGGACAGGGATGGACAACTGGCGGCCCAAACCTAACCTAACCAATTTTAACTGGCTCGTGCTACATTTCAATTTAGTTAATAAAAATATAAAATGTAAAGATTTTTCTGTATTTTATTTTATTTTATTCATAAAATTATAAAAATCGATATAATGTTTATCGTAAAACGTAGATATAAATTCGTATCTAGTACCTATTGAACTATTAAATGTAAATAATATTATATTATTTATAGGAGTATAGTTATTCCTTAGCATTCGGTTTTTTCAATTTTATACAAATTTTAAAATTCAAAATTGGCCATCTAGTAGCATTGAGTTGGCCGCCCTTGATATAGGCAGGCGTGCCCAACCTTTTTCAACTTGCGGGCCACATTCAAAATTTATATTTATACTGCGGGCCGTATATTATGCTTCACGGGTTTTTTTTTGTTCATTTCGATAAAATATAGACTAGTCATAGGTATATCTATTGTACATTTTATCGGATATAATATTATCTTTCTTCACTTATCAAATTTATAACTCAAATCGTATGTGTTTAAAGTTCTCAATATTTCCACGCTATAGTTGTTACTTTGATTTCGTCATTAGAAATTGTATAGTTTCACATTAAGATGTCTCAAAATAAAAAGCGCAAAATTGATACCGAATGCCGTGTTTTTAATTATAATTGGAGTTTAAGTTATTTTTTTTATCAAGTATCGAAATAAAGCTATGTGTTTAATATGCTACGAAACTGTGGCGGTCTTTAAAGATTTTAATATTAATAAAATGGTCACGGGCCGGTTGGAACACCTTCGCGGGTTGGGCACGCCTGATATAGGGCATAGGCCATAGGGATTATTATTTTATATAACTTATATAAAAATGAATTTTTCTTTCTGTGTTCGCCATACAGAGTACAGACTAGACCATCTGGACCGATTTACACGCAGTTTTTTGTAGAAAGGTCCACATCTGTAACTGCAACTGTAACTTTGTTTTGGTCTGTGTCCTGTAACACTTTGCAAGTTTTGTGTTTTGTAATTTGCAGTGGCGTAGCCAGTGGGCTAAGGGGGCTATAGCCACCCCCCCCCCCCCCACCACACTGACTGTGTTGTCCTTAAATTGTTATCAAGATTAATAAAAAAATAAAAAAACTAAATAAAAGACATATTGTATTTGTATACTTAGCCCCCCCCCCCCATACAAAATTCTTGGCTACGCCACTGGTAATTTGTATATAGTGTTGGTTAGTTACAAAAATACAAATAATTACTGTGACGAAATTATTTTTAAATGTAAATTCTATGGAATTACGAATACGTGCTATTTTATTAAATTATGATCTTATGAATGTAGAATGCATGAGTATGACAAACCCTATATTATAGGGGCTAGTCAAGTTAATTTATTTTCTATTTCGTAGTAATATTAACAATATTATTAAAGATCTCAAGAATTTATGTTATAATCAGAACATAAAAAGAGCTCAGATACAAAAATAAAATATTATTAAAATGAATTATGGCATAATAATATGAGTAAACTTTAAAATATTAAAATAATAATATTAATATTGTTAGTTATATTATTTTATAACTTTTATACCTACGAGTCCAGGGCTTAGCACCCGAAACATTTATTCGGGTTTTGGGTGCTGGATGTATTCGGGTGTTCAAACACCAGAATAAAAAGTTTAAACGAACATTCGGGTTTTCAAAACCGCTATTATTCGGGTTAATATTGGTTATTTGGTTAATACGGGTGTTGAGTAGTTTTGAAAAAACATAGCTTTTGATGAACCCTCTCCCCCCCTATATAATAATAACAGCAACAAAAATGCGTGAGAGTAGTGTGGTGCGTCGTAGTGTGAAAGTGTGATTCAAATTACAAACATAAAATTTACTACTTGCGAAGTTGACGGATATAATAAAATGTTAAATATAGATAGGCCATAGGACGTTGAGCCGTAGAGAAATTAAATAAAATATAAATTATGATATCACGATTTCAGGAAAACTAGTAAATATAGCCACGATTTACAATATTCGTTACTAATTTAGGTATAATCACAGATTATTATTATTTAATCTGTGGTATAATAATACCGCTTGGGAAGTTTGTAGCAAATAATACTATATATAGGTATTATTAGTTATTACTTATTAGTATTTGGTATTTTGGCCACGACTGCCAATACGTTATTTAGTTTTGTCTAGACCATGTCTATATTTTATATTGCTATTGCCTATATTTGGATTATATTCAAATAATTTATATTATATTATACCTATTAGTTATTACTGCCAATTAGGTATAATAAGATTTTTATTAGATTTTATTTTCAAGAAAATAATTATTGAATTTACCTGTGATTGATTGTAAGATTGTTCCTGTTAATTTATTATTATTATTAAGCAACTACAGAATCGAACTCACTACAAGAAATACGTACAAAATTATATATCACTTGTCTTATTCACACGAAGAGTTTGTAAAAAACAAAATTATTCGGGTTAACCCGAATGATTTATTCGGGTTTTGGTTGATACGGGTGTTTCGAAAACTGAATCATTTGGGTTATATGGGTTTCGGGTGTTTGATTTTTTAAGAATGTTTAGGGATGTTAGGGGTTTGGGTTAGGTTAGGTTAATATTTTGTTATCGTGGTTAGTGGTTGGTTTTTATTTTACGAATAATTAATTATCTTGTAATATTTTATTCTATCTACATATTATTATTATTAATATTGTCATTTGTCACTATGCCTGACGAATAAAATTAATGAATAAGATTTTGAATAATGCAATTTGTCAACTACTCACAGGAAAAAGAAAAAGACAGTGTCGCCTTACTTTTGTATAATAAGTTTGAAAAAGTTGTAATATTTTTAAATATATTTAATTTTGTTTCTAGTTTTTAACATATTTTATTTTTACAGTATAGATAAATTAATTCAATAGGCGGGGTCATGGGGGGGATCCAGGCGGTGTGCTCCAATTTTTTGCAATGTCTCTCCGGCCTAAAGACTCCCGCCTCGCCAAGTATACGTATTACGTATATATACACAAAATAAAATATTAGATTTCCGTTTGCCGAAACAAAATGCCTGCGTGATATGGCTTATGTACATGTGTATGGTGACGCTAAATGTGAATGTTTTTGAAATAGCCATGTTTTTGAAATTTAATTTAAATTTGTATAATAATCGTAAGTTCCTGGTTCTTAGTTTCCTATACGGCTATACCTTAAGTCTTTAACTCTATGCAATTATAGAAATACAATAAACATACCTAATACGTCATATTACATATTGTATTATGTATGATTAATAATATTCTACGTTTTAAGTATACCTGCAGAATCTCAAAAATAAAATACCGTTGTTTGTATTTTTATTTAATTTTTCAATCATTTTTTTTTGTTTTTGTTTTTGTAGTTTCTCTATTGAGCCCGTCTTGTTCATGAAGACTAGAACTTCTAGAATTCTTGAGTGATCAGTGATCTTATAAGTAATGTCAGATATCTGGTTCTTCGTGGTTTTGTACAGTTGTACTTTTGTCAAGTGTTAAACTAATAATTAATAACACAGATTACAATATAAAAATATAATCTGTGGTGATAACATGTTTGTGCTAACTGATAACAAATTCACAGACGTGATAATATTATCGACTGAATTTTTTCTCTTTCGCCATTAACTATAATTAATTATGCCTTCACAGTTCACACTTGGGATTGCAGTAATTTTCGACAGATCGTTAATTTCGCAAACACACTCGTGCGAACGTTTGTTTTTCAATTACAAATATGCATGCATGCAAGTTCGAATCGATTAATTGTTGACACTTGACGGTCACAGCCTCACAGGATTCAACCATGGCTACCGGTCAGTAAATTATTAATATAAATAACATGTACAATGTACCTATATACTTGATTCGTTCATTTTTGCGTTAGTGTCTTGGAAACTAATTTGGTTGAAACGTACTAAAGTGGCGAAGGAAAGATGTTCTACTAATTGGTTCATGATTTTTCATAAATAATATCAGTAAAACAATAACATGATGAGTTATGAGTACCTACATTAGTGATATTATTCTAGGAGATTAGTGTGTTGTCTGGGTACAAATAATAGTAACATTTTGGATATGCAATTAGAATTTTAAATTAAAACTGAACATTGATAGTTGTCATTTTCTTTGATAGTGTTAACTTTTAAGCTTTTCAAATTGTATTAAGACTACTTATATATAGTATTTCCCTGGGAAATGTTACCAAATTTGTTTTATTTATTTAATGTGCGTTATTGTTATTAATTTAAACTAGACTTATACTTATTATTTTATTTTTTTTGTGATGACTTATTGTTTTTTATCAATACTGACACATCCTATTTAAGTGATAATTCCTTAAAATTTACATAGGTTTTAAACACAGTTATGTCTATGAAGATGCGTTATTATAATTTAATATCTATTATTTATTTAATATTGTTGTTTTATGTTGAAATACCAGGTACGACTAGAAACAAGGTGGCACTTGCACCTGGTCATTCTCTGATGGATTGGATTCGTTTAGGCAACTCTGGGAGTGACTTAACTGGAGTTGGTGGTAAAATGTTATCTATTTCAAAATCAGAATTAGCCAAACACAATAAACGAACAGATGCTTGGTTGGCTATTCGTGGAACAGTTTACAATGTCACCCAGTACATGGACTTCCATCCTGGCGGTGTTGATGAATTAGTTAGAGGAATTGGCACAGACGCTACCAAATTGTTTTCAGAGGTAACAAAAGACCTATACTAACAGACAATGTAATTGTTGTTAACTGTTAACAAATTGTTTACGAAAGATTGTGAACAACAGATACATGCTTGGGTGAATTACGAATCAATACTTCAGAAGTGTGTGGTTGGCCGATTAGTAAATGAAGAATTGTTTAAATTGCCGGATATTTTGAAAGCGGCTACAGATGTCCCCGAAAGTGATTTGAACATGGACTGGTTTCAACAACTTGGCTTCTTATGTTTTGTATTTTATACTAAAACACCATATCCTGAGGTACTTAAAATGTTCATACACAGTTATTCATTTTTTTATTTTGAAAGTTCAATTTTTATTTCTTTACATCTAGTTTTGATAATTTATTATTGATTTAAAGCTTATAGTATAGGATTTATCAAAATTATATCAATATTTGATTATAATTACTTCTGATAGTTTTCAATATTTTTTCTGATTTCAGGTGTCTATTACTTTAAAGCAACCCAATGAATTTCGTTTTGTATTGAATGGAAAAACAAGATGTATCACTTTGCATAAAAATGTCAATTGGCCTTGTGTTGTAAAAATAGTAGCAGACATTGGAAAAGTTCAAGTTAAACTGATAAAAAAAGTACTCGGACTTTGGCCGACATTTGGAATCATATCAACAACTAGAAATATTCAAATTGATTATTGGAAATGCGAGTTACTTGATTCGTTCAATGTTACTCATAACACTAAATTTTTATTATTTAAGTATGAACATAACTTGTACAATCATATATATCCCGGTCGACATATTTATATTAAAGCTAATGTGAATGGTACGAATCCAACAAATATTAATTGAGAAAATGTCTTGAAACATATTTTCTAAGTATTAAAAATGGCTGTTCTAGGTCATGTTGTGTCACGGCCATATACTCCAGTGGTGCCTTTAGTTGAAACAACAGAGTATGGGAAAATCTCTGAAGATACTTTATGTTTACTAGTTAAAAGTTATCCAAATGGAAAATTAAGTAGACATTTGTGTTCTTTAAGCCAAGGAGATTCAATTGAAGTCAGCCGTCCACAAGGTAGTTTTGAGTGTTGGACATCAAAAACAAACCTAATTTTATTGGCTGCTGGTACTGGAATTACACCAATGTTACCAATCATATGGAATGCTTTGCATTCTTCCATTAAAAAGTAATTCAATAACATACTAATAGTAATCAAAATATGAGTTATATATTATTTTATTAATCCCATACACAGTTATAATATCACATTATTGTTTTTCAACAAAAAAGAAACATGTATCATTTGGAAAAAGTACTTAGATCAAAAAAGTGCTGCTTACTTATCAAGGTAAGATTGTTATGTGCACTGTGTAATTTGATAGTCATTATTCAGTTGTTAATATTTGTATAGACTGACTGTACATTACATTTTGTCGGAAGAGGAAAACTCCAAGGGTGACACAAGAGGGCATATTGATGAAAATGTAATCATTAAATATTTTCCTTCATTACATAACGATTTAAAGAATGAATATGCAGTGTGTATTTGTGGCCCATCAGGCTTCAACAAACTATGTGAAAAGTAAGAATAAACCAAACATTTAAAATTATAAATATAAATATTTTTTTTTTTCAATAGGTTAGTTATCCAGCAAGGTTACAAAAAAGATGACTACTTTGTATTTGGTTGATTTTTCTGTTGTATGCATTGTATTGGATTGTATTTTTTTTTTATATACAAATATACCATAATATAGTATTTTTGAAAATGTTTTTTTTTTTTAACATTATTGAAACTAACTTTATAATATTATTATATTTTTTTCTTTGAATTTAATTTCCTATATGCTAAATTTGATGATATAATTTTTAATAATGCCAATATAAGTTAAAACTGTTAATTTAAATAAATGCTGTTAACGAGTTAAATAAAATATTATTTTGTTCAGTTAAATAACTATAATTTACTTTTTAAATTTAAAAGTATTTTTACCCTAAAATTATTGTAGAGCATACATTTTTATATCTATTGAATTTCTGGATAGTTATAGCAATATGAATTACAAAAACTATTTTGTGATATTCTTCTATGAAAATAACCTATTTTATAATACATTTCTATAAAAAGCACAACAAATAAATATTTAATATTGTGTTTGTATTAGGTCTAACATTTATTTATAAAAATTAATTTTAAGGAGACTATTAGGTTTATAATAATATTATGTATGATTTATTATTTATGTATAATCAGAGGTATTCAAACTGTGTCGTGGCTCCAAGGGGAGCACAAAAGTATAATGATAATGAGTGATGATTAATATATTATTTTATTTTATTCGTGAAATTTTAGATTCTGAGCGAAGCGATGAATGTATTGATTTTATAATGATGATTTTTTTTTTTTGATTATTTTTATTTTTGTGTCTGTCATCACCTTTTAGGACAGTAAAGATGCTTGGATTTTGTTCAACAGTAACTTTTCTGATAGGAAAGTGAATCTAGTTGGTACTTCGGCGGTCAAAAGTAAACATTTTCTAGTTTTCAAAAGCGACGTGAAAAACAAAAGAAAAATTAAGAGAAAACGGGGATTTCACGCAAAATTTGTTTCGAGAAAATAGATTTTGGTTTTTGGTGCAACTCTAAAACAAATGACCGTAGGTACATGGAATTTTGACTGAATGTTTATATTAGCATTTTCTATACACCATAACATTTCCCAAATATTTTGACTCATTTTGAGCTGTTTACGGACATTTTTAGTTTCCATTTTTTTTAGTTTTTTTTTTCTATAAATATCAATAAAATGGTATTTATTGGGTAAAAAAGCGTGAACATTTAATGTGAGGCTCCTGATATATTGTTACAACAGCTGTTAAAAAATATTAAAAATACATGGGCACAATTTTTTTTTTTAAGCATTTAAAGTTCAAGTTTTGACAAAATTATCAAATTTAAAATTTAATGATTATTTTGTATTTAAAATTCAACTTTTATAGCTAAGGATTGAAAATTTAAAACAATAATATCATCAAATATACTTGGTAATATCATAGGCTGACTGACCGTTTTCGCTCAGAATCGTTTTTCTTATACAATGATATTATATCATTGAATTCAAAATTAACACCATCCATTACAGTGATCCACTTGTAACCTACTGTACAGCAGAGCGACATCCACTTACCCACCTTTTTAATATTATTATTACATTTGTTGTCTTAATTTAACTTATGTATTTATAATATATATATATATATATATATATATTATTAGAAATAATTAAACATTAAAACATATTTTTCTTTATGTGTCCTAATTTGAAAGCCACCAAAATGTTGTGAAGATATGAAGGAGTCGTGTAATAAAGATACTTTAAATAGGTACCTCTGATGTGTATAGTTTTTAATGGTACAAATTTAATACACTTAATTGGTTATAGTATATAATTATATATTTTCACACTTATTAAATATAATATTCCTATATTATGGTCAATGAATTTCTTAAATAAAACACACAATATCATGGTATTGAATCTGCAATACTAAAAAGCAACTTCTGTGAATATAATGATGATAAGAACTATTCGTTAATAATAATAATAATTATTATAACATTATAGTCAAGTTTAAAAGAAAATGAAAATAACAATTTGATAGATCACATTATAGTACCTACATTGATACAATATGTCAAAAATATGTATTAACAAAAACGAGTACCTACTTTAAATTAAATAGGTACGTAACGTACGCAAACACAATCCAATATATTTTGTACCTACATGGCAACATGGTGCATTACATAATATTATGTTCAAGTATAAATAGGTTAATAGTGAACTTGTCAACTTGATATAGTTTATAAGACGTAATAAAATAATATGATTACTGATTAGGTATTACAATATTGGTCTGCGTGCAGGTTAGCAGTAGGTATCTAACTAATTATTTTCATAATGTCGCGTGAAATGTTATTCGGCTCGATTACTTAAAAATCGGTCGTAAAAAAACCTTCATCCTATCGAAAACATACATGCATCAAATTAAATAGGTAATGATTTCGTAGTATAGTTATCTTATATTACGGTACTTAAACCCGTTGAGGCATACCGAAATCTCGTTGCTGACGGATTTTACTTCTGTAGTAATGATTTTCCGAGGGTCGGCTTCGTGCACAGGACTAGAGTACAAGTTCGATATTGACGGAATCTCATTGAGCGGTGCTAACAGAGATGCCTTTATTTCGTTCAATTTTACGATACCTGGATTTTTGGTTTCCTTAAAATCAAGAATAACTATAGTAAGTATGGAAGTATAGTGAGGTATACATTATAGTTTATACGCAATAGTAGTTGTATTAATCTTATAATAGTGCCTTATACACAATATATAATTTTATAAAGTCAACAGGGTAAGCATAACATTGAAGTATTACCCATATTATAATATGATCGAGATTTATCATGTATAATGGGTATCGGTGTCTGTAATATTACGAGTACCTATAATATAATTATTAATTACCATTCATAATAATTTGCGGTTAGAATCTTCTCATTGATTATGTTAGAAGTCTCTCAACAATTATCGATCATGATAATTTGATAATATTTTATAAAACCATATTTTGCAAAACCATGAATTGAAGTCTGTTTAAATTAAACCTTTCGAGTTTCTACACGTAATTCATTAAGTACATAGGTAACTAGGTATTTACTTATTATGTTCAGCACGAAATAATATGTTAAATTGCCTATACGTTACGCCGTGGAACAAATAGTAGTAATATGTTTCAATAAAATTACGTTCACTTCAAATTTTTAAATAACCAAAAATTATTCCTGCAACCTTCATCAAAGCGTTTGATAAATATTCGTTCTAAATATATAAATGATTGCATTAAAAATATATTACGTTTAAATGGTTAAAAATAATTATTATTGATTAATAACCTATAGAATATAGTAAATAGTACGTAGAATAATACGTACTAAAATAAAACGTACCTTTAAGTGTGCATTTGCCATATTGTTATACTTCTCACCGCTCGTTTCAACTGAAAATGTATTGTAAAAACCATTTATAATATTATGGGATGGTCCAATCGATCATTATATTAGAACATCTGACATATTTCGTCAAAAAAATTATAAATATTTATTTTCTTTATAGAACACTTTAGAAGAAGAAGAACAGTAATTTAAAGTTTCAACTAATTTAAATATTAATAAAATTAATTTAATTTTAATACAATGCATGGGAATTGTATACAATGTTCAAACTGGCGAGGGAAATATTAATATTAGGTTTTATAATTTTTTTTATAAAATATAATGGAGGGACAAAGACTTCAACTTATGGTGGTGTGAAGTAGCAAAAGTCAAATTATAGTCACTATGTCCAATAAGCTACGCCGATATGGTATAATTTTTATGATTTTTAATCTTTTCTATTTTGTTTATTTTACTTCTCATTGCATCAAACTCTAATTAAACGTATAGAGGTTTTTCAGAAGTGTCATCACTCATTGGCAGATAATCAGTTAATTTTTGTGGGCTACCCGACGTAAGTTGCACATGCTTCACTATATCTATCGTTCACCGATGCACTGACAAATATATGTAGTATCACAATAGGTATAATATGAAGGCCGTAACTGAAAAAAATTTCGGTTGGGGGGGTCCAAACTTTATTTAATATGGATTTTGGACCTTTATCATTTTTACGTTCAAAATATAAAACTTTTGTTCTACTGATTTTAAAAATTTCCGGGTGTGGAGGGGGTGTCTAACATGGACCTTAACATTATACATCTATAAATATCCAATCGACAAACATATTAAATAATAAATTATTATCATCATTCATTACATATATAGGTACCTACATAGTACATACCATTATTTACGTTGATATCCGACAACAAAACGTTTTTTAGATTCATGTAAACAACGACCATTTCTGGACGTTTCTCAGCTATATCTGCCACGCACGCTTTACCTAAAGTTATAAGTATTTCAAAAATATGAAATGAATCATGTCCGGCCATTTTGTCAGCGATATTCGCAATCGAAGATTTGTCATGCTTATTCACCAATTCTTTCTGAATAAAACAGTTGTGTAAGTCAACACTGCACGTCTGCGTATGATTATTATGAAATAACTAAGATGCTAAATTTCTCATCACAACATACTCACCAAATATTTGTAATTTTTGTACCTGTTGAACGCTCTTAGACCGGTCGCGATTTCAAACATCACCTGTGAACAATAACATATTGCAATATCTTACAGACGTTTATAAGATAATAATACATGGCATTTATATATGTTATTCCCGTTTCACGTCGAGAGATTGCATAAATATAATATAATATAGATAACATATGCTATTGCCTATTGAGAAATATATAGGTTGATTAATTTGATGTAAATCACTCATTACTTCAAAAAGTATAAACGTGTTAAAAAAACGGTATGCATATTTTTTACTATATTTTTATTGTTACCTATCCTTTTTTCCTTTTTTTTTATGATAACTTGCATTTTTATTATCTTGAGCAGAATATAATTTGGAACATTTTTTATGTCAGACAAGTAATTTGTGAGTTATATATTAAGTATAGCTCATATCTAACTTATAAGTAGGTATTTAAAGTTAAGATAAATAGAGTAGTGTACCAACATTTTTCGGAGTACCCCTGTAACAGTCCGCTCATTTAAAATATTGAATACTTATAAATATAAGTTATTACTCATAAACATAAAGTACTAATCCAAAATTCGATTTTTAGGTATCGAAGCACTCCAAAAAATATTATGCTTTGAAATGGGAAATTAAAATGTAAAATGTAACTAAAACATTTAACAACTTAAAGTTATGAAAAAAAAAAAATATTTTTAAAAACGATAATAGTTTTTGAAATATTGAGTGTCTTACATTAAATCGATCCCCGGTATAATATTATATTAAATCATTTAAGTGTAGCAAAAAAAACTAAATTTTGCGCATACCACACCGAAACTGTAAGTGTCCACTTTGGTCGATAGTTTTCTACTCCTACAAAAATCTTCAGGCAAATAAGGCTTCGTGCCACACACGTGGCTGACATCAAATCCAACGTTTTTGTTAATTAATTGTTCCTGCAGTGGTCCGGTCCGAGCAAGCCCGAAATCTCCTATTCTGGGCTCAAGGTTAGAGTCCAAAAGTATATTGGCACTATAATAAATTAATATGCGTTAAATGATTATGTGATTCATTCGACGTTAATGGAATTGCGTTCACTTATAATAAATACCTTTTTATATCGCCATGGATTAAAGGCGTCTCAACATTGTGCAAAAACTGTAAGCCTCTTGCTATTCCTGTCGCTATGTTACCACGCATCTTCCAGGATAATGGATTCGTTCCGCTCTATTTAATATGATATATACAAATAGAGAGTATTAATTTAAAATGGTATTATTTAATGTGACGAGTTTGATAAAAATGTGATCTCGCGTATAATATATTACTTTAATTTTAAATTTGAGTGAGCAAAATAAAAATTTTATATTAAAATTAAATGAAAGACTTTATATAAATCGTTCTATTAAGCGTATCACACGTCAACTATATCGGGGGTTTCAATTCAGCTTTTGGGAAAACCGGGCAAACGATCAAATTGGCTGATTTGAAATTATTATTATTATTATTATTGCATATGACATAATATCCCGGCGTGGGTAAAATTTGAATAGTTAAATGTGAAATGAGTAAGTAACATAAACAAAAATAAGTAAATAAATATATAAATAAACAATACCTATAGTTAATAAATAGAATAAAATAATTAAATAACAAAGTAACATGAACCGAGTAACTAGATATAAGGTTAAATGACTATTTTATAACTGAACTTCTAGATTTTTCATCCATTGGGGATCGCTTCCTGTTCCATGTTGTGGAGTTTTTCGATACCACCGATAAATGTTGTCCTAGGACAGGAATCTACAATATGACGAACCGTTTGTAAATTGCCACATTTGCAGTAAGGAGACTCGGTCATTCCCCATTTAAAAAGATTATAGCCGCATTTGATTTAAAATAAAACTCGATTATAATGGCAGCATTAGGTATAAATTGTCTGAAGTACAAAATGGGTACTGTCAAACGGGCCAACTTGGGGCATGTGTTTAACTTGGGCCAAAAATATTATCTTTTAGTTTTACCTCCATAACGGTTTCTTATCAATTAATTAATGTGATATAAATAGTCTGTTGTTATCTTAACAATATTTAAAAACACTTTGGTAGTGTTGCAGCATCACATTTTGAACATAAGTATTAATTTTTATTAATTAATTTTATGTTTAATGTCTATCGTTTTTAAAAGGTCCGAAAACTTACACTAATACTCATTGAATTAGACGTTTTGCATAATAATTGATGATACATTTTTTTTTTTTTTTATTGGATAACTCGCGGCAACATATGCCATTGGGTGTGGGGAGGGAACTGTAGATTTTTAGATTGGGTAGGTTGGTACACGTGTGTGTTGTGTTTTTGGCAGAATTTCTAATGAGGCACCCGTATAGGTTTCTGCCATGCCCGGGTGGGGGAATGGCGGCACTTGTTCTCCGGACACCGTAACTTGTCCGAAGAAAAATGCCGCCCGCGGTCGAGGTATCGAACCAGCGCCGGCTGCATCGCAGCCGACACCTTAGTCCACTCAGCCACTCCATCCCTCCATTATAATAAAAATTATACATACTGCTAAGTAGTACCTACTTGCTGAAGTGTAAACAATAGAAAAAAATATAACAAAAACGCATATAGAATAGACTAAATTATAATATTATTTCGTTGTTGATGGGTTATCCTTATTATAATATGAACCTATCACAATAACACCTACCGCCTGTGGCTAATATATTTATAGAGATAAATCGAATATACTTTGCACTGTAATCGATCTTCGAGCGACCCGTTTGCCATAAACTGATATATCAAACAAGATCCCGTCGAATGGAAGCAAAACCCGTACATGGACAGTACGTTATCGTGTTTAACGGCGTTTAAATACATAATCTCTTTCGACGGATTCTGCAAGAGTCCGTCTCCCAAAGTGTGCATGTTTACCACTTTTTCAGCTAGTCCCTAAAATATGAAATAAATATACCAACAATACCAACATAATATAAGGCATAAACCGTATCGTAACGTGTCACACCGACCTCGGCTTTCAGTCTTTTGATCGCTACGTCCGTGTGTCTCCAATTGCCTTTGTACACCACCCCGAAGCCGCCCTCGCCCAACACGCGGTTCTGGTTCCAGTTGTCGGTGGCCAACACCAATTCGTCGTATTGGATCCGTTGCATGAAAGTTTCTTCGGAATCTTTACCATCATTGTTGGCGTGCTGCATGGACATCAGATCGCAGGAATCGCATTGGATGTTTCGTAATATGTACAACCAAACAGTCCTGTGCAATTTAAAATAGACAGACAGCAGACAAACGAATACGACGAAACCCAAGGCAATGAAGAGGTAAAAATAATGGGTTTTCCATTTTTTACAAAGTTCGTATTCGTTCATGTGGACAAGAGGGACTGTGGAAGACGTGCAAGTGATTTTATTCATATCTCCGATCTGGAAAATCAACGAACCGTTCAGTTAACGCGATAATCTGGTAACTGCAGTCTGCAATAACTTTATATTATAAGTATGAATTCGGACCTTTGATTTATATTTTAGAAGGGTGTTCAACAAATCACATTCACATGGCCACGGGTTTTTCGATAACATTACGACGTCTAGTCTTTGCATTAATCTCAATGCGTTACCGTTCAGAGTTGTTAACTTATTATTGTCGGCGAACAAAACCTGCGGAAATAATTTTAAATAAAAATGTTATATACTAGAAATACATGATGTTAAATACGTACGAGTGTTTTACATGACTTTTTTTAATATAATACATAACATGTTATAACATACAATTCAAAATTGTAACACTATTAGAGCAATAATAATTAGAGTTTAATTCAAATAAAATAAGTCCATGTACATATTTGATATAATATTATAGAGTATAGACTCTATAGACTCAGATAGGTAAACAATATCATAGAATACTGACTGTGGTTTAATCAAATTTTTATTGAAAAATGATGTCTTATTCTGATTTTATAGTAGCCGTTTAAAATATTAATGTTCAGTAAATAATAAATTTACTCATTGATATTATGATTTTTAATTAATATTTGTCTAAGGTGGAAGTTCTAGTTGACGTCAACGATAGATATGTAATATCCATATTATGCATAAATCATAACATACATATTATATACAATACATGCTAAATTATTATTATTTTTCTTACTTTTAAACTTTTAGGTAAAAGATTGGCATCCAATGTCGTTATACTGTTATTACTGATATCCAATAAAGTGATATAAAAACTTGTTAAATTAGGTAAGATTTCTATCAAATTGTCTCTCAAAATTAAATCAATAGATGACGAAGTTGTTTTTAAATCAGGAATAATTGTAGAAGGGTCAATTAGGTTACTTTTTGAACAGTCAATTTTGGACACATTGTGTTTTGGGAGAAAATAGCATTCGCAATCCGTAGAACAATTATATTGTATGTCAGCCACCATTCCTATAATAAATTAACAAAATTATTAATTAAAAACAGATAGCTTTAAAACGAATTGAAATGTGTCATTACCATACACTATATAATTATAAAAATAAAAATAGTACCTACATTTTAAACTAACTAGGTAATTATAGTTGAATTTTTGATTAAATAAATTTTTTTCAAATTTATTTTATTTTATTGAACTGATAAATAATAATAAAACCATTCCTGAAGTTAATTGTTATCAGTGTTGATTTAATTTGACTGTAATACTGTAATGGTGTACCTACTACCTTTATATTATATTATATAGCCACTAGTCACTACTCACTAATCGACATCAGCCAGAACCACAGATCACTGGCAGGCCGTATATTAATACGTTTTGAGAAAATTCTTATGAACTTTTACAGACTGAGATAATCGTCTATATTTATTTCAGTGTATAAAAGTTTAATAAAATTCTCTGGAAATTGCTTTAATGTGAAATATTGAGACATATATATAGTTAATATAATTAAGCATATCGATATAGATATCGGGTCGACAAATTGGATGGAATCTCGCTGTCCCTATATAGGCCTAAGTAAACAATTGATAACATTTTATGTGATATAGAATTTTTATTTTCTCCCCTTTTTCAGATAATTTATACCTTAGGATTTCAAAAATAAAAAAATCCTAATATTTTTCTTAATAATCGAGAAAAACAAAAAAACAATTAAGGAAAAATTAGAATATTTAGGTAAGTATTCAAAACAATTTAAAACTGATTTTGCTTTTTTTTTATTTTTTGCTGACGAAAATCGAATATTTTTTGTTTATTTAAATGGTTAGCATCATCCATTAGTTGCAGATTATATTACTATTATAATTAGTATAAATATGGCATATAAAATTATTTACAAATATACTATATAAACAAAAAACAAAATTTAAAATCAAATAGGTACAATCATAGATTATTTAATCTATATAGTATATTTAATCTATGGTACAATGTACCTGGTACATTTATTTAAAAAAAAGGTGGATAAGTGGATGTCGCTCTGCTGTACGGTAGGTTACAAGTGGGTCACTGTAATGGATAGTGTTAAATTTGAATTCAATGATATAATATCATTGTATAAGAAAAACGATTCTGAGCGAAAACGGTCAGTCACCCTATGATATTACCAAGTATATTTGATGATATTATTGTGAATAAAGTAATTTATATATAACCTATTAACGTGGAGCCTTGTTTTAAATTTTCAATCCTTAGCCATAAAAGTTAAACATTTTATACATTTTTAACTACAAAATAATTAATAAATTATAAATTTGATAAATGTTGTCAAAATTTGAACTTTAAATGCTTATAAAAAAAAATTGTGCAAATGTATTTTTAATATTTTTCAACTGCTATTAAAACGATATATCAGGAGTCTAATATTAAATTTTCACGCTTTTTTACCCAACAAATAAAAATTTATTGATATTTATAGAAAAAAAAACTAAAAAAATTGAAAACTGACAATGTCCGTAAACAGCTCAAATAGAGTCAAAATATTTTCAAAATTGTATGGTGTATAGAAAATGCTAATATAAACATTCAGTGAAATTTTCAAGTATCTACAGTCATTCGTTTTTTAATTACAATAAAATAAAAAAATCGTTACATGAGAAATCGAGTAAATATCAAATGTTGTAAAAATATAAATTTCAGACGCTCATAAAAATTTAATTTAAGTTTCTTCTAGACATTTTTTTTTTGATAAAGGTAGACAAACTTATGAGTAATCTTATATTACATTTTCAAATCTTAGATTTAAAAAGAAAAATTTTTATGAATTCTCATCAAAATAATTTGCTATTTTTCGTGATTTTTCCGTATTTTGTCAAAATTTGAACTTTAAATGCTTATAATTAAAAACTGTGACTAAGGATTTTTAATTTTTTTCATCTGCCTTTGAAACAATAAACTAGGAGCCTTCTATTAAATTTTCAAGCTTTTTTACTCAATAGATAAAATTTTATTGATATTTATAGAAAAAAAAACTAAAAAAATTGAAAACTGACAATGGCTGTAAACAGCTCAAAAAGAGTCAAAATATTTGGAAAATTTTATGGTGTATAGAAAATGCTAATATAAACAACCAGTGAAAATTTCATGCATCTACGGTCATTTGTTTTAGAGTTACACCAATAACCAAAATCGATTTTGTTAAAAATCGATTTTGCGTAAAAATTCCCGTTTTTCCTTAATTTTTCTTTTGTTTTTCACATCGCTTTTGAAAACTACTGGGAAATTAAAATTTTGACCTCCCCAATGCACCAACGATATTCACTTTCCCATCGAACAAGATACTGAAGTCGAAAATCGAAGCATTATTTCGACTACTTATCGTGTACACAGACACAAAAATAAAAAAATAAAAAAAAAAAAAAATAAAAAAAAAAACACACATCATTGTAAAATCAATACATTCATCGTTTCACTCAGAATCTAAAATAATATTTTAATATTATCATTACACATTGCTGTATGAGTTATGATAACAATTATTACAATGATTATTAGTATTATTTGCTTTCTTAATTCTGAATATACAGACGAATACCAACGATGTTGGATTTACGTCGGCCTTAAACCATTTGTTGAAGCTGTCTTTAGTTTTTGTGTTTACATAAAAATATGTCCAGAACTAAGAAGTGGAAAATCATAACCTTTACCATTGATTAGTGCTTGTACCAACCTATTATATATTTAAATTGATGAAAAACGGAAAACGAATAAGAAAGACCGATTTATTTTAACCCGGGTGATGTTGAAGCTAGTATAATATAATATATTTTTGTTATGAAGCGATATCTATATAATTAAACATAAAATACATCACCTATACGGAACGCCGCGATTTTAAACACTCCGCCGCAATACTTGTTCGCGTCACCCGAGCACTGAGCGGAACACTTGTTGTCGTCGACCCGCACCGCACCGTCGTCCGCCGGATGGCTGTTTCCGCAAAAACACGATTCCCTGTTGGATAGTTGGAAATATTCGTAGCCCACACTGGAGCAGTGCCTGGAGCAGATTTTCGGCGTGTTGACGTACGGGAATTCGATGGACTGGTTTTTCTTGAACGCTCTGTATACGTCCGTCTCCTCGTAACAGCCCAGGTAATGGTCACCGGCCACCCTGGACGTTTTCAGGCCGGTGGCGAACACGTTGTAGTGGGTGCGATCGCCGCACACGCTTTCTGTGCCACCCGAACACCTGACGTTGCAATGCGGTCCTCCCGCTTTGACTTTGGCTTCGACCGGTGGACTATCGAAACTGCACAGACACTTCGTCCTGATCGCGGTTTGGCACACCGATCGCAGACGTAGCGGGTCACATCAAATAATTATTACCATATCACATATACAAGTGCATAGCATGTGTATTATAGTAGTATAATAGGTAGTAGGTATAGTAGTACCAGTACTTAAAAATTATTATTATTTATTACTATTATATAATACGTCATTGTATATTCGCTACAGCCATGGGCTATGCATGGTAAATTGGTTTTTTTATCAAAAGTCTTTTTCTAAGGGACCAGACCTAACATACCTACCCTAACTAAAGGCGTGCTCAAGAAATTCGTATGGTGAGAGGGTTGGCCATATATTTGTATATAGCTCAGAGGGGGGGGGGGAGTATAATGTATTATGACTTATGAGAATTATATAGTTATCATAGTTTTTCATATATCAATATATACGGGTTGGAAGGCAACCCACTCGGTATTAATTTTATTTTTGTACCTAACCATGAACCAGCGTCCAGCAAGTTATACTATTGCACAAATACGAAATTATGAATAAAATTACGCAACAAATTATACCTTTTTAAAATGATAATTATAGAGGTTCATAATTAACCTTAATTATTATTATACATTTTTTACGAATTTGACATGTATTAAGTCTATACGAGTATACGACATATTATATAACATTAATAACAACGCAATATTATAATGGAAACAAATCTCCATAAAGACAATTCGAAGGACTCACGAAGACACTAGTGCTACGAATGGAAACCCTCGGGTGAAACAACTAGAAGCGCACTTTTGTGAGGTCAATTCGCTAGGAAATGATATATTCCATCCATCCATCACTGGATACATCCAAGAGTTTTCAAAACATCCAAAATGAGTATTTGATAGATTTCCAGTAACCATGCCTATACATATGGATTCAAAATACAAACACCAATTACGTTTCGTACCGGATTTTTTTTTATAAATCAGAGCAATTTTATGCACCCAGTTTACTTAATAAAATTAATTTTCATGTGCCAGGATGTGACCTTTGTCCTTTTTCATACTCATACACATAATTTTTGCGTCCCTTAATATGCAGCTGACAAGCAAACAAATAGTCCCTTAGCCAGGATTATGCCTATGCGGATGGATAAAGAAGATTTTTAGTACTATACTACTGTACAAGGCTGGGAATTAACGAGTTAAAAAGTTAATTTTATTGAACTTTTACACTTAACTATTTACTTTTGGATTTTCATTAACTTAATCGTGAGCTCAGTATCTAAATTTCTTTTTTAACTAACGTGAAATTAACGAATTAGTTTTTCATTTTAAGAAGTAAGTTAGATTAATTTATTTTAGTTTTGGGTTGGAAAAAAATTAAGCACGCTAGCGTTGTATAAACAAATTAACTTTTTAACTTTATTAACTTAATAAAAAGTTAACAAAAAAAGTGTATATATATAACCTTAGACTATTATTATATATCTTCATTTTATCTGCATTCTTACGTTATTATTTGTTTATATTTTATTTGTAACTCGTTACTCGTTTCTATAATATACACCTCTTAGCTATTACTTATTAGGTACCTATGCATTATTATTTGTACAAAATTATTTTAATCATTAATTATTTTTTAAGCTACTGTAATTAAGATACATGCTATGCCCCTATACATATGTCATATAATATTATAAATAAATAAATAGAAGGAAGTAGGGAACTGCTCTATACTGTACAGTTGTAGGCGTTGAGTGTACCTCGTCATTGAGTAAGTTAATGCACGTATGACGTATGGGTTAAATTTGAATTCAATGATAAATCATTTCATACAAAAAACGATTCTGAGCGAAGTCTGTACAGCCTAGATTACTAAGTACGTATATATTTATATAGCTACTGTAATCATTTACTTTACTATTCGTAATACGGTAGGTTGATTTAAATGTTGGTGAAAACATTAGATTTATTATATTATTAATATATACAAATATACATACAAACATATGGTAATATCTAGACGACAAAATTCGTGGGGAACATATAGAAGTCGAGAATTATAAATTTGAAAGAGCACTTAATTTAAAATACTTGGGCAACGATAAATACCAAAACAATAATCATAAATTCATGAAGAAATTTCTTAAATAAAAATCACACTCTACAATGTAGTTGTAAGACTAGTTCTTCTGTATACTTGTAAAACGTTGCCGACAACCGAAAAAGATGAAGACAAAATAGTAATTCTAGAAAGAAGAATACTAAGAAGAATATAGGTACGAACTAAAAAATAATAATATCATCCAACAATATGAAATAAGAAGTATATCATATTAAACTACAACAATTAAACAAAGAACCAGTCATAGCAGCAGTATTTAAATATAGAAGAATTACATGGGATGGTCATACATTATGTATGGAGAAAGATCACTAGGTAGACCAAAACAAAGATAGATAGGCAAAGTTGAAAATAATTTAGCAGAGATTGGAATAAGAGATGGAGAAACATTAGCATAGGGATATATCAATATATGGAAACAGGTTTGTCGTTTGTGTTACGGTAATGTGCCTCAAAGACCTTTGAAAACCGTCAAAAGAGAGAGAGAGAGAGAGAGAGTATACAAATGTATAAAGGTAATTTTTAAAATGTTATTAGGTATTATTTACTAGTTTATTACGTTATCTGGCCATGGTATAATAATGTTTCAACATATTATTATAACACGCTATAACTAGTATAACTTTGAGTTAGCGGATACTATATATAGTCGTATAGGACACATATTTATTCAGTGACAAGATGTTGGAATCTGTTAAAGAACCCAATACCAGTTTTCAAATTTTCCACAATTCTATAAAATTTGAACATTAAATTTTATATTTTAGTTGCCACCTTAATTATAATACTATTATATCGAAAAAAATGACTTCACCGGAATAATTCTCAGGCCTTGTAGAATTGTCAGATTATTATAACTATTTTTTTATCTGAAAACACAAGACGTCCTACCAGTGTAGGACTGGCACACCAAAGGGCTATGGCTCAGAATTTAGACGGAGCCCCAAAATTAACGGCCTTGAGCCCTGTAAAAAAAAATTGAGCCAAAAAATTACGTACGGTTAAATATTTTGATAAATACTTCACGGGGCCCCTACACCTTAAATAGACCAGGATCATGCCAAGCAAATAAATAATTAATTACGAAACTCTAAAAAAAAGGTGTGGCCCCGACCGTGTTTACTTTTGATGTATGTAGGTTAAATTGGGTCGTGTTTACCTACACTTACGTAATTTTATCGAATGTTTGTCAAATTTGAATTCCATACGGTTAGAGTTTGCATTTGCCCTTTTTCACATTTACTATTATGCTCAGATAAAGATAATCTTACAAAATATTAAATAGGTACCAACTCACTATATAAGTATAAAACAAATCATAACTGTGAAAATAATATTTAGTAACAACAATAAATAACCACCACAATGTTGTTGCATTAACAAAAAATTAGACCCCTGTTCTGTTATTTTCTGCTTAGATAACATCTATACGCATATTCGATTGCAAAAACGATGGTATATTATATTATATTATTATTAATGCTAACGCCTCGATAACTAGACCTTTGGCTTGTATTACATACATATATTAAGCTTAAACTAAATATATATTATTTTTTATCTTTAACACTTTATTTATTGTATTTTATTTCTTATTAAAAAAAATGTCCATCCGTATAAATATATTTATAATATAGGTACCTAATAATAAAACAAAACACTCGATGCACACGGTGAAGGAAGTTATCCAGCGATAGAACCCTCCATTTATTGTATTTAAACGAGTATTACCATTTATACATTTTTATTACTATATATTAATATATTATTACTATAGCAAATTTATTATTATTTTTATCATAAAAGAAAAATGAAATACTATACAATACTACTACAAATTGGTGCAAATTGTAATATACAGTAGGATCTGGACATCTGGCGAGTCTTTGCGGAACTTTAAAGTGTATTGATGATCAAAGGTAAGGAGTAGCAATTTTACCACACAATAATAATTATATCGCTACAAAGTTTAATTCAAGGAGATCAGCAAATGGGTGATACTTAATAAAAAAAGCAGTGAAACGAAGAAACCTACGTTGGACTCTTTCTATTAAGGAAGCGTTGTAAGCAGTTTATTATTGCAGACTCCAAATAATAGAACCATATTTGAGAATATTGGACGAACCAAAATCATAATAAATTGCTTTAATAGCTTTTGTTGTGTTTTAAATTAGAAGCTGTCCCCAAAACCAAGTATTATAAAAACTCTACAACATACCAATGAGGCCGTGGATCGAGCAAACTATTAAATTGAATATGTAATTGTAATATAAAATGTAACAAACCAAACCAATCGTTTTCGTAGATACTAATACGTTCGGGACCACCACAATATTCCGATTCGTCTCCAGCACATTTTCTACACTCTTCTAGTTTTTTCCGTTCATCTGCACTCGGCGTTTCGTCGCTGCACTCGCAATGATCCCTACATCGGTTATACATATATGCACTTTATAATATAAGTCAAAAACTACGATGGCGTGTATAATATATAATAAATTCAAAATAAGGTTATATACTCGTTGACTGCCACGTATTTATATCCTCTCTCGTTGCAAATATAAAAACACCTGTGCGGATCAATGGTTTCCTTTAAAATGTATACTTTCTTGTCGTACCGACTAAATCCGTCCAAATTGTAACATCCGACCAAATTTCTGAGTGGATAATCTGTTTGCAATATAATAATAAATTGTAGACTAACCATTATAATGTGCATATGTACCTATACGCAGAGCGAACCAACGATACAAAAAAACCTAGCAGTATAAGTATATAAAATAGTATATTAACTCGTCGGCCTAAACCGTTAAGGTCGTAAGTTCAAAATGATACATTTTACAGGAGATGAAAATACGTTTCGACCATGTCGTCGGCCTAATAATTCCCTAATTAGTAATTCACAAAGGTCGTATCTCCATCATTTATTAATATAATAATATGGAGATACGACTTTTTTTAGGACTTGTAAGATCATACATCGGAGATACGACGATTTCTAACCATCAATTTCATGGAGGATAAAATTATAAAATCGGAGTTATGACTTTATTATTTGACGCTTTTTTTTTCTTCATCTTAATCACACCTAATCCCCAAATGGAAAAAAAATATAATTACGACCTTTTCGATTTAGGCCGACGGTTATGTTCTAACCGACGATCCCAGTGGAATAAACGCTTAATCTCCACAGACCACCGCAATTTTTGGACGTGTCGCCCGAACAGATGGCGTTACATTTTGCGTCACTTATTTTGAATTTTTCTGAAGGATATTGATTGCCACACCAACAAGCAGCTCTGAAATGAAAAAATGAAAATCAATATAATAATTTTCAGTATACGCACGTTCAGCGGCATATTTATAAGAGTGTATTTTGAGCATATATAATAGAACTGCCCTTATAGCTTTGGATTTTAAGTTTAAAGTAGTATTTAATACTTTGTATAGTCTGATATAGATACCTACTTATTCTATACAGACAATATGATTATTAGATGAACAGATATAATAATGATTATATTTCAAAATGGGTAACCAATAAAATTATTAAAAATTAAGTGCTAAGAATGGCCAAATAATACTTGTATTTTTAACATCATTATTAGTTTTAATGTATAGACCTATGCTTCAAAAAGTTTTGATTATCTATTACTAAAAATATATATTAAGGAAAGTGGATTATATTTCAGTCAAATCGACTGTCCATATAATAATATATTCTTGACCCGTTAACTCAAAAAGTTTATGTCAATTTGTATAAGAAGTTCTTATTAAGAACGCTTTAGAATATTCTGAGAAATCATGTAAAGTGGGAAACCAGTCATAAAACAATCTCGTTGTCTTTCCATTTGACAATTTTAAAAACGCACATGAAGTTAATTTATTGAAGAAAACATAAACAATTGTCCGATAATACTAAACCTAGGTAGTGATATAATATAAAAATATAATAAATGAGTAGGCACGTAAAAATAAAATTGTCATAAGTGGTTGTCATGCGCATGGTACATAAAGTACTGGTTAATATTATTAGAAATGTGGGCGTTTTTTTTTTTGGTCTGTGAACCATGATATTTGTTATCCACCTTCTATAAAAAGTGATAAATACTCCGCTTCGCACGTTTAATGTTTAAGTTTGGTTTTGATTTGTAGTATTTATAATTTTAAATTTCTACGGTCGTGTAGTAAAACATATAATATGTAATATTTTCTATAATAATATGAAATTTAATATTTATTTATTTGATAGTGTCATAATTGAAATGTCATTATTATTATGCTTGTATTTATGTCTTGATTGAGAAAATGATTTCGGTAGTATTTGACATTTTGACGATTTTTTTTCGAATCTAAATTCTAAGTAGGTATTTGAGAACGACGTCGACCTACGTATAGGGTTGGATTAATGCCTAGGCCGGCAAATTATTGGGAGCGACAAATTCTGTAAGAAATTGGAAAAAAATGTATTATTGTTTATTATAATTTATAATTATTTGTTTTGTTTATAATTACTACTGACCTGATTTGTTTATAATGAAATAAATTTATTAGTAATAAATACTACACTTTTTTTTCTTGGGCTAGGGGCGGCATATTTAAAAGGGCCTAGGACAGCACCTGTTCTAAATCCGGCACTGACTATTATTGCGATTAGAATTTATTCTCATAAGGATTTTATAGTTTTTACACAGGTTTTTATATTATTGTTCAAAACATTTGGATAGTAATTTTCCTGTGAAATAATTACATTAGCATATTATCCATTAAAAGTATAGTTCATCTGCGGAACCGCCAAACATGCACTATAATATATATTCTGTAACGCAATATCAAAATAGTTCCACCGAGTATTTTAAATAATACAATTGGCGTGAAAATCGTATATACAAAAATAATATTATATTTGTGGTTATCAGACACATAGGTAAATCTTGGAATATTTCGCGGGATAAATTCCATCTTGATTCTTGGCATTTACCTATCATCACTATAATTTAAACACTCAATGTGAGAGTCTATAGACGACAGACGTATATATATTATATAATATATGTATATACGAATAATTGTAATTACTTTTTGTACACCCAGTCACGTAGATTTACATTAAGTATAGACTAAATAGACGTCGAATAAAAATGTTGACAAAACGATTTATTTATTGTGTTTCATGACGCATTGACGCCACATGAGCACCCTTTTTAAGATAACCCTAACTCTTCCGTGTATCAAAACAATAAACATTATGTTTATTTGACCAGTATCTGTTATATGTATTAATATATATTGTAAATCGTATCAATTATAAAACGTATATTATAATAAATATTTCAAATTTTAGTTCATATACCTATTATTGAGTTAACTATTATTTTTCGATTAATTATACGACTGATCACTATAATAATTGCAGTCGTCGAATCTATAAACAACTATAATCCTATAATAATACTCATAGACTGTATCAATAAAATTGGTTTTTAATTTATATATATATTGCTTATATTATGGCTAAATAAAATTGTATATATCTTTATTTTATCAATTATAATTTTTATATGATGAACGATTATTCCCGTGCAGAATACCTAAAGTACCTATCGACTAATAATATTATTACTAACTCTGGTTATAATACAATTTAGATACTCTGCTGGAAAAATCAGAACTATAGCGATCAAAACATATTTTAATACGATGAATATCATGAATGTGTATATAAATAGGTAATAACAACAGCGTGTATACATAAAACTAAAAAAAAAATTGAACTGTTCAACGAAATCGTTAACTGGGTATAATTTAAACAATCATTGCAATGTGTAAATACTAAATACCTACTCGTGTATGTGGGTGATCAATTTAACTGGCTACATTAATTTTTTATTCTAAAAAAATTAAAAACCTTTAAGAATCGTAATATGATAAAAAATTATACTTATTTTTATAAGTATGTATATTATATTATAAATACTTCAAACAATATAAATAATGTTTTAATAAAATATAAAATTGACCTAAGGAACGTTTTCCCTAGTATGTACCAGACCGGTGTTGACAGCTAGACGTCCAGACGCTGTGTTAGGGAAAAGTAAAAACACTCATAATATTACCTTATTGAAATAAGTTCGGACAATAATTAATGAATCGTCGCATAATAATTTAAATATTTAATAATTCGTTTAATGAAATATTTGTACCAACTCAGCAACTCAACGCCCATTATAAATACAATAAATGAATTGCGTGTTTATAAATATTTATATAGGCTTATATTACCCCTGCTTTTCTCCATTTGTGGTTCCAGAGTACAGAAACCCGATTTTGAAACATTCTTCGGAACATTTTTGCGGACTGTTATCATCGTACCTCTCGTGGGGAAATTTCAGCAATCGGTTCTTATCGTCACCCATTCTTTCTCCGAAGCATCCTAGGTAGATCGCTTGAGGATATTTCTCCTCGCCTTAAAATTAGATATATATAATGTATATATGCAATATGCATGACTTGACTCATTTATACATAACTAGTATTTAGTAGCATTGTGTATTTGTGTGTATATTAAATAATCTGTAGTCTGTGTTCCTATCTAAAGTATAACTGTTAGTTTATCTTAAGTATAGGTACCTATTATACTTGTATTATAAGTCTTGAACATTTTAAAATGCAATTGACACCTCTCGTTTGACGCGTTTCTTGCAGCGTTACACGAGCCATTGCAATCGTCATCCATCTCCTTCGTCAATTTAGACATGTAATTATTTGTGCAGCGACAAAATCTTATTGAATAAACACACGAATAACAATAGTATATGAAACGGGAAAGATAAGAAAACCGTTCAATTTATCTTACGGTTCGTTATTAATTGCGGCATAAGTGTAATTGTTTGCGTAACATTCGTCTGAACATTCTTGAGGTGTCAAAGAAGCGAGTGATATATTTAGACCATTTGAAATATTTAGATCTTCGTTCAAAAAACATCCTAAATATTCTGGACCTGACGCTAAAACTGAATAAAGAAATTTATTATTAAGATAGGTATTATATAAATAAATAATTTTTTTTTATTAATAGATATTGACAATCTGTGTTTGACAGCACAATAAGTAAATTTGATAACTTATATACAATATTATAACTTTGAATAATATGAAGAGGGAGGCCAACCAGTGATGGAACCCAACGTGAAATTATTTTAGGCTAGTAAATCTCTGCAATATTTTCTCTTGAGCCTACGGATGGGATTTATAAGTTGAGTATTAGATGAGATTTGCGATACTAATGGGTTAGTATGGGAAGATAGATTGGAATAGAATGATCTATAATGTTTGGTGGCTAATTGGTCAACTGACTCGATTTTTAGGTCAGAGTGTAGTGAAGAGTTGGATACAAACCAAGGTGCAGACGTAGGGTAATGAACTGGAATGCTTGTATGGTGCGAATTTGAGACGGCTTAGCACAGCCCCAAATTTGGATTGCATATGCCCATATTGATCGCAAGAGAGATAAATAAATAATTACGTATAATAATTTTATTAAAGTAGTTTATGTTTAATTTGAGTGCGTAAAAGGAGGGGTTAAGTCAACGCTTTTCGTGTGAAATTAAACAATTACTATATTATAATATATTATACTCTAGTACACTCTACCGATACATTGTATAGGTACAATTATACATTGTTCTATGATTATACATAGCTACACTACTACACTAGTGCACAACTAAATTGACAAAATGTACTCGATTAAACAAGGATCATTTAAAAATTCAAATATGATAATATTCCAAATCCATATTGTTGTTAATAGTATGTTGAAGGTTGGACAAATACTTAAAAGTGATACGTCGTTATACTTGTTAACTTATATATTAAATATTGTATCATATATGTATATAAACCACACAATAAGGCTTTATGGTGGTGATTTAAATGTCAATTGTGTTGATTAAACTATGCTCCACAGACCAACACTCTTGATATCATTATTTTCAACATTGTATAGTTTAGAAAATTCTATCAAAATAAAAAAATATTATACAAATTAAATAAAAACACCTAGTTTCAATTAGATTAATAGTATTTTTATTTTCTACTGTGTTTTCTCATAAATTTCTGTATGTTTGTAGATACTTTACAGCGTAAAGCTTTTAAACTCTAAAGGTAATTAATAACTTTGTTAGATATTATTTATTTATTTATCTAAGATGTAGATATTTTTTTTATTCAAACAAGCGACGTTCAATTAGACATTTTAGATTAGATTATTTTTTATTAGATTACATTACAATTAGACGTTTGACTTATTTTCAGCCTATATTTTTGCCAAAATTTAATTCAACCTACAACAGCTGTATTCGGTATACTAATAATAAAATTAATAAATCACTTAAATAGCAATAATATCATAAAATGCAATAATATATCTTTGCTCAGAAGTTTTTCGTATGCAAAAATTTATCATTGAATTAAAATTTAACACATCCATTACAGTGTCCCACAAAAGTACACGGCACATTACAATATGTACCAAAAACAGAGCGGAACCCACTTTCCCACCTTATTTTGAAAATCAATCGATGCTGAGCACAATATTATATATAAGTTTTGGTTTTTTTCATTGCATAATGATAAAATATGTAATTTAATATACTCACTGGAAAAATTGCAGGTATATAATAAGAGACAAACAATGACGTGATTCCACAATGGTGGCGATTCGTGTCTAAAAGACATTTCTCGCGGAGAATGAATATATTATAATAGGGCACTGCGCAATTTCGTCGAAAGCTGTTGCTGTGAACCGGATTGGAATTAATCTGATTCGAAGACGATTACACCTAAACTAAATTATAATTTTTATAACATAATAATATAATATTGTAACATTGTCAATCATTGTATATTTCATCATGGTGCGGTCGCGATTTAGGTCGATTTATTTTCTGAGTCAAAGGTACAAAAACTTAATCAAAAAAATAATTTATAAATAGATAATTATTGTAATTTAGCATGCATTTTTTTTTTAGTATCTTACAAAATACGTAAATATAATGCACAAGTTGACTGTGGTCGGTGAGCCGACGACGGAGAGCGTGGTTGTAGTCGTAGATACTGATGGGTAATATGCGTTGTTTACAAACTTTAATATTTCGCTGTCCGCGATATTATTGTCGTATTAGTAAATATTAATAACGTCATAATATTATCAACATATTACATAGGTACTGCAAATAATAATAATAACGATGACGACAAAGGTCACAAGCGGTGTGCTATTCGCTCGCGATCGCTGTGCTATGCATCCTAATAATAATAATAATAATAATAATAACAATAAATGTATTATAATAATAATATTATCGTATGTGCAAAAAGTGTAATTATATAGACGACGCGACGGTGGTCTGCGACGACTGCTGCCAGTTGCTACTAAACACACACGCGGGTGTTGACGGACTACACGATTTTCCTCGAGGCACGAGCGCCCCTATAATATAAATTTTGTTAATTTAGTATGACTCTAATACATTTTAAATTCTGAGCGGAGCGAGGAAGCTAGTGGTTTTACAATGGTGTTTATTATTTTTTTTTTATCCTGTATACAAAATTTCTACCAGAAGGAGTGCGTCAATTTCGACATATAGTATACCTTATTAGCAAATTGGATCAAGATGGTACTTTAGATAGGTCATTTTTTGATTTTCTCAATAGTTATTTGCCACGGGAAAAATTACCGAAAAATTACAAAAAACCGCTAAAAATGGGATTTTAATTTCTAACGTTTTATTTATCACCATAGCAACGAATAAAAAATTATAATATTAATATTTACATAATTACATATTATAATAATATAATAGGTGCATACTATACGTATAAATTTGATACAGTACAATATATTATAGGTACTCTTGACTCCATAGTTTAGGTTAAGGTTAGACTCAAAGCGCTCTACATTTAAATGGCCTTTTATCAAAATGAGAACGACTTTTACTTGTTTTTAGAATATTAAAAGCATTTTTAAAAAACGCCTATTTTTTGTACACACAAATAGGTTAGGACTCTGATTCCCCTTACAAAAGGTATAATTACGTCGCTGCAACCTTGTTTTTTTTTGCGTTTATTAAATTTTGATTTTTGGAGTTTGTATAAGTATTATATACGTTATACAGATAAATTCTATGTGTTCAGATAAGTATAGTTAATTCTTTTACAGCATTTATGGAGTATGGACTAATCTGTAGGGTGATATATCATCCTTGTCCTCCTAAAAATTCTGAAGTTTATTATTCACATTAGGATTTATGTACCTTTAACCAATATAGCCGATCTATGTTCTAAATCCATGACAAAATGCATATTCCTCATACAATTACATCCAACTAGTCATACAGGACACAAGCTGGTATTACGAGTATTACCTATATAATTTTTCCTCAGTATACAATATACATATTATATTAAGTAGGTATTGGAAGTCATTTTTTACATTTTCGGTTCATATAGTAAAAAAAAAAAATAGAGGCACTTGTATTTATGAACTCATAACAATATAATTCATTTTTTATTTAGATAAGTACAGCTATTTGAAAGACAATACAATTATGAATTAATGTATAATATTGTGTTAAGCCGGAAGAGAACAAATTATTATTTCATTATATTGAATTTATCATTATGTATAACCGTGACCTCGCCTGCCGAACGCCATTTTTCTGTTTTCACCGGTAAATAATTTTTTTTAAATACTTTAAATATTTAAATTTAATGAATGAAAATGCACCATTTATAGAGATTTACATTGATTTTATATTTGTTGACTAGACATTATATATTATTAATTATTATAGTCGTATAGCAAAAACGCTATTCTTTAAGAATTACACTATAATAGTGACCAGACGTTATTGCTCCTAGTTTTTCGATTTCAATTCTTATGTAATTTTATTTGTTGAACAAAATATTCTTTACGAATTTAATTATTAGAAGCGTGTACAAAAATCGATATAGGCACATCTAGTGTACGAAAATAAAATTGAAATCAAGCCTAAAGTTGTTCTGACAAAAAATAACCTTTAGTAGAATTTCTTGACTTATTTTTCCATTATGAAATAACAAAATAGTGTTAATTTTTTAAGTAATAATCTTCTATAAATGTGTTTTATATTTGCATAAATTACTGCAATAATAAGAAGCGTCAATGTATTTGTCATGCTATGATCATATAAGTATAATATATTATTTTTGTAATAGCTAAGTATGTAAAAATAAGATTAATTTATGAATAACTATAGACTATAGTAGGTTGATTATAGAAAATGAATCAAATTCCCAATACATCTGGACTCGTCAGAGGGAAATTTACATAAACATTGACCTAATAATCCACCATTTTGGAAAAAGCAACAATATATGAAGACTTTGGATTTTATTATTTTATATTTTAATCTATTATAATCATTAATTGATTTATTACATTAAGATTTTACTAATATAGGGAAAAAATTTAAAATTAAGAATAAAATTTATATTGTAATTGTATTTGTGTTGTAAAAAAATTGTTGCCCCCCCCCCCCCCCAGATCTTTGCTCTGGATTTGTGCCTGTGTCAGTCATCGGGGTGAAGAGGCTAGAGACTGCGCATTGTTGATCTTATTATAATAATTTAGTCGAGTTATTATTTCGAAAATTGGAAGAATAAAACCGTAACTCACTAAACTATACATTCCTATATACACCTAGTAAAATAATAAAGTAATATTACACATTTAAACTGTACAGTAATAATAAATGTGATTAATGACTATCATAGTACATAATATTATATTTGATATTTACAAACGTGTGCAAGTTAATGGTAAAATAATTGACTCAAGTTAGTAGTTGACTATATAATAGTTGACTCACTCACTAATTACTAATTATTTAAAGTTAATGTGAAAAAAAAATATTAACTTAACTAACTAAGTTTAAAAAGTAAATTATTTTTTTTAATTAGTATGTGAATTACTTAAAGAGTAGTTTGTGCTTACCTATCTATATAATATTATTTTATCAAGAAACATGACAGAAAATTTAGTATTTACAATTATTCTATTACTATTATTTAAGTACCTATAATTGGAGTCTCACCAGTCAATTAAAATAGTTAAGTTCCTAAGTTAATTAGAAAATGAATTAATTATAGGTAGTTAAGTTAATATGTTATAAATAAACTTTTTAACCAATAAAGCCACCTTTGGATATTTATATGAAACTTTATTGATTATAATATTATTACTATATATAATCTATATATATATAAATAAGTGTACATTTTGAATAAATTTTATAACTCAAGATCCACCAAACCGATTTCGATAAAAATTTCAGGACATATTAAAATTGATATGTAGATGGTTTCTGTGAAGTTTGTACGCTGTGGGATAAGTGGCTCTGGAGTTATGGCCTCTTAAGTGCACACCTGGCGACATGGCCAAAAACAACAACAACGTCTATACAATTATTTTTATCTATATATATATAACCCATAGCAACTATTAAAAAACAAAAATTTTGATTGTGATCACTTCCCTTTTTAAATTAGCCTATGACACTCACAAAGAATGTGGCTTTGTATTGGTGAAAGAATTTTCGAAATCGGTTCAGTAGTTTCGGAGTTTATCCCGAACATACAAACAAACACTATCATTTTATACATTAGTATAGATAAAAATGAATGTTAGTGTGTAGATAAGACCTCTGAGAAGAAGATAGACTAATTTAAAAAGTGTTATAACGGGCAACGAAGTACCAGCGGGATCAGCTAGTATCTTACATAAATATTACAGTTTGCAGTATTTCGCGGAATACTGATTCGTATAGATTAATATATAGGTTACGTCCCTTTGGGATATAAAATACTGCTACGTATAATATAGACTAGGACATTAGGAATATAGTTTTGGTTTTCCGAATTCCTATAATTTGCCGACTGCAAATTGTCAATATTGACACATTGAAAATGACGTTGGCAACAGAATATATGATTTGATATAAATAAATTATGATAAACTTCATGATCTGTTCATGTATTGTGCAAAATTATTATTATATTATTATTATACCATCTGCATGTAACAACATTTTCTCAATATATACTTAACCAATTGTATTGAGTTTATATCATAGAAAAGTTTTTGATGGTTTATAATATAGGTACAAATGTACAATAACTAAAATGCATATTATTTAATATTATAAATTATAATATAATATCCCAATTTTATGCCAAAATAATATAGGATAACTACCAATACCTACCTAATATTACTATTTGGACGTTGGTTATACATTCAGTTATTTCCCATTATTGAATGCTTTGAAAATATTAGTTTGACTATTGATAATAATGAATGGTAATATGACATCAAACTTCTTATTTGTACCTATAATTCCAGTTTCATTGTTCTTTGGGAAATTGAGAAATCGAACATTGTACGTTGACAGTATTTACTGATTCGGAAACGTTATTTACTGTAGACGAACTGCGTTCTATACAGCCATATAACATAAATCGGCCATTGGCCAATATAAATCAATTATAATTATATTTTAAAAAATTGTATTGTTTTCACTGTATTTAAAAATTTAACCGTTTTGAAAATATGATATACTTACATATTACATATTTACACAGAATACCTAAAGATAATAATACAATATTTCAGTTTTTTATAAAACGGAAAAAATGTTAAATAATTAATTTTTATCTATGTCACCGACCTAAAAATCTCACGTAGGTAGGTATAACATACTTGAAATACATATTCATATTTACATTTTACAGACAGTAAGTATCAATTATGATGTTGTTCGTGTGATTTTTTTAATGACTACCTATGCATCAATATAATGAAAAAAAAACCAAAAAAAAAAAACGATTTGTACTTAATTTGGTATTTTAGACATTTTGCTTCTTCATTAAATACAACACTCTAAAGTTTATTGAAGTAATTTGTAATTATAATTAAAATAGTATTTGAATAATATAATAATTATGCTTATCTGTCCTTAAAATGAATTACATTTTTTTGTGTTTCAAAGATATGAAATTGTATAATAAATAATTTTTAAAAATGTATTTAGGTAGGTCCAGTAAATTAAATATATTACAATTATTTCGATTACAACTTAACTAATTTACTATTTACTTAACATAATCATTAAAAATATTTTCAAATATTGGTGAATTGTTACCTTTTACCAACTACAGTTATGATACCATTTGATACTGCTGATCTAACGGAATCGAGGTCTGCAATAGAAATCAGTTTTTCGATTAGGTACCAACTCATTAGTTATTAGTTATTACTTATTACGTACGTCTCGCTGGCCCCCACTATCATCCTCCACTAAAAGTAGATAGTCTGTACTCTGTAATAATATACACCCATTAACATATAAGTCGCGTGTTATTTTTTAATTTGAAAAATTACAGGTTCAAGTCCTTTAAGTATGAAAATAATAATAATTATATCAAAACGCATAATTATTACAAAATTATCAATGTTTCAATTAAACTAAAAGCTATTTTAGAAAAACCACGTATTATACCTACATATTATGACAGGTAGGTATACTTAATAATAATAAATAGGTAATATACAAAAACAGGGTTTAAATAGTAGGTACCTAACACAAAATGGCAAAGTATATTGTGATCTTTATACTATTTTTCAAATCGTTCAATATAAACTTAAATAATTATTTTTAAATTTAATTTTGTTGTTATATAACCTTCAGCGTAGATTAATATAATTTAGAGAACGGGGACAAATAATTTACTAGTAATAATAATATAATAAGCAAAATATTGGTACCTAACTTATTACTCATATAAATAAATGTTATATTTCAATATTTTTTCTTACTTTTTGGAAGCAAACTCTTTGGTCGTTTCACTGACATATCAACTACTTACACCAAAATATCAATTTCAGATCTCAAAAATCAATCATCTGGAAATTTATTTTTCTATCATCTCATATTCTTTAAAGTTCTCTCTCATTTTAGGAAAATTTGATTTATTTTTATTGTTACATAATGTAGGTCACTGCACTTCCTTAAATTTGATACATAATGCTTCAATCATATAAGTAAACTATAAGAGCTTTTAATTGATCACAATATATTCCTTGAATTTGAATTAAGGTTTTGTTGGATATTTCTAAATTAATGTAATATTATACTTCTATAAAAGTGCCATGTATCCAGTTTCTTTTATGAAACATTTTTTACAATGGCTTGGCATTTCTAAATTTCTTAAAAATTTGTTAAAAAAAATTAATTGTTTACCTATATTTCAAAACTTTCCGCGATATACCAAATATATAACATAACACACACTTTTGGGTCACGAGAGTTTGGGAATCTCTGCTCTAAATTATTAATCGCTGTTATTGTGACTTCAATATACATAGAAAAAATTTAAATCAACTATAGACATAAGCCCGTAGACATAGTTATAGTTACATATTTGAAAAATGAAAAGATAATAATGATTTTTTTTTTTATATCTACATCTATATTATAGTTCATATAAAAACAATAATTGATAGGATATAAAAAGTAGAAATATGTTTTATAATTAAAGTAGATACAATAGATATGGTACGTCGGTATAACAGGAAGACGTATATATAATAATATATTTGGTAGGTACTTACATCTAATTATATATATAATATGCTTCAAGAACAATAAATTAATGTTACTTTTTATGACCACCCATATAATATATTAAATATTATTTACTACTTACTGATAGTAAAAAAGTGAAACACCAGAATAAATAGTAAACCCGACTGCAGGGACAACTGTTTTATATTTAAGCAAAGCTTGAGTTGTCTAAAAATGGTCAAAACTTCTTGTTAAAACGTGTGCTTGCATATATTTTATACCTACTATTATAGTGTTATAACAATCCGTGTCTTTTTATAACCTTTAGTAATTCTAAAATATGTAAAAAAAAACGGTACCTATTGTATGATAATTTGTTATGAACATAATATTAGTAAAAGCTCAAATGTGGCACTCATACGATAGATAATAATATTCCTAATATTTTAACAGAAATTAATAATTATGGAACTAAAAATATAAAAATACCTATATGTACAATGAGACATAGGACACACTAAGACAGTGGTTACTGGTTATCAACCAGGGTGACAAAAAATCTCCACGGGTAAAGGAAAAAAAAATAAAATTTAATTTATTTATTCGAAAAAATCATATTATTATTTATTACTGCCACTGTCATGTAAAAAGCATACCTCAAAGTTCGTATTCGTATTTTTCATTTTATTATTCCTTTATTATTTGTTAGTCTATTTGACTTACTATAAGACATAACCTAAACCCAGTGGCGCAAATAGGGGGGGAGGGGGGCTTATCCCCTAAAAATCACTCAAAGCTCCCCCAACAAAAATATAATATAATATATATTATTAGTTAAAAAAAAGACTAAACCAAAAATACATACAACTTATAGAACAGCCCCCCCCCCCGCCACACGATGGCATAACCACCCCATCTAACTGTGACAAAGCCTACGTTGGCAGAGCACCACTGTGCATATTCCCCTTCCACAATACTTACATATGATCCAGATACCTCCATCAAATTCAAGTACTTCTATCTGACTGGTGCTTCCTGCTTCCATATAACTCCGATACTTCCATATAAGTCGTATCATGATTCGGGTATTTTGATCTGATTTCATACCATACTACACTAGTACTTCCATTTGATCCGGATGCTTTATAATACTAGCTAAAACCAGTTCAACAAAGAATTTATAGAACAGACATAAATTATTATTTGCTATAGTTGAGAATTAAAACTTTAAAATAATATAATTTATAAAATATTAGTTATTCTAGACTTTCTAGTTCTTTCTGGATCTTACTGTGAGTTTTGATAACAACCATTTTATATTGAAGTGCATATAAATAAAGTAAAATATTTAATATCCATGTATTCTATTGTAAAAGTTGGCTACGATAAAAATAGGTGTAGATACTAATATAATTATTAATATGAGGTGTATATAAAATATAAATATTCATAATAATATTTTTTTTTTTTTTTTATTAGAACTTCCAGTATATAACTATAACTATTATAGTTCGACAATTATTACAATATATAATATAGATAAGGTTTACAATAGATAGTATCTTATTCATAATAATATTATTACAATGTATTATATTGTTTTACCTAAATACTTCGCGCAAACCTAAGGTGTTTGCCGGCGCATGGTATAGGCAATATAAGTATATATTTTAACCTTGACATAGTGAAAATAAGACAGCGTTTGGATTGTTCGGGATCACGTATTTTATACATCACGCCAAGTGAATTTAAGGTGATAAAAACTGTAGCCCTGATATTATTATACAGTCGTAAATGTATGTACTATGTAGTTACCTAGTCAACAGTTATCCATTCCTACATTAAAATTTATGGTTGTTAATTTTCACTGTTACAACTGTCAAATATATTTTTAAACCGTTATAACGTAACATAAATATAAATCCAAAATTCATAATTCTCAAAAATAAAAAAATTGTGTGTTGAAAATGTCGAGGTCGGTAATTATAATAAATTTAAATATTTTAGAAAATTACCTTGATGTAATAATTTGTGGGCTAATGGGTTTAGCACCCGAATCGGCGAATCATTTATTCGGGTTTCGGGTTTCGGTAATAGTGTAATATCATTTTCTGTAATTAAACATTCGACCAATCTAAATTCAGTGTCGGCTTGGCACACCAAAGGCCAATGGATCAGTTTTTATAAGGGCCCTATAATAAAATACAAATAAGATCCCAAAAAAAGGCTCTACACTATTTTTTCCTTTAAAAATACATTTATTCAAATCATGATTTTTAGAATTTTTACGTATACTCATAAAGACCATATTTTCAAATTCCTGGTATTTTTTACTACTTTAGGAGTATTTTGTGGGGATGCAAACTTTTTATTGCAAATTATTCAGCAGGTGATTCTCTTTAAAATGTTGATGTATGTAAATCAAATTCTAATATGTAGTTGCTGGATTGTTAAAATATTTATACTTATAGGTACCTATTAAGGATAATAATGGTGTTACGATAATATAAGCTATATTATATAATATCAGATGTAATATTCAGTATACTTCGATCAATTTTACAAATTATTTATATCGATAGATCAATAGTAACATTACTAACATTTCCGTGGCCTCGTTCGAGCCCATTGTTTTTAAGAAGAGCGAATAGTTAGGTTTTTACCTGTATAGTAGCGCAATTAATCCGAAAAAAACCTTCTCCTACTTGTTACTTGACACTTGTACTATTATGCCCTGCTCACACTATAATTAGCAACTGGGCCCCCAAAAAGAAATAGTTGTATTCAGTTTATAGTGTTTATACGTATTTTTTACTATTTACGGTATACAATTCAATAAGAGGTTGCAAAGACTACCTATGCGGTTAATAAAAAAATATCATTAATCTCCTTGTTAGTATTATCTGTTAGCGCGGTAACAGACAAATAGGCCGTTGTGTTTTGGTTTTTCAATTTTTGTTACTGGGACACGACCACGATTTAAGATAGTATCGTGGACATGACTGGTACTTTTACTTAGTGACTTTTTTGCAATCGCCAATTTTCTTTATTTTGTGAATAAAAGGTAAAACAACTATGAACTAACCGGTAACAGAGGTAACCAGTAACGAAAAGTGCAATGATCGCTAGTCGCTAGTAAAAAGTACGATTTCAGATTTACCATTACCATTTACGATTTACTATAATACCGTAGTATACTATCTGTGTTACATGTGTTGCCATGTGTTGCTACGACGTGACGTTCATTGTCTGTTTTCTGTAATCAGTGATAACGGGAGCGGCCACTGGCGACGGAATTCCGAATTACTACCAACACGACGGGCAGAAATTCACTGAAGCGTTACTCGTTAAATATCGTTCTAGTCTACGACGATTTACGAATGTAATACTAATGAAATAATACTGAATAATATGTGTAAATTAAAGCCGAAAGGAAAAGCGTTCGCAAAAGAATCTATTCCGAATAACATGTCTACTAATAGCAGGTCCTTTTCGACGGGAGTTGGGCGTCGTATGGTCGTATTGTTCTATGGTCGTACCGTCGCACCGTACCCGTCGCCGTATAAAGTCGTTTGGCCGTCCATGATAAAACAATTAAATTGTTTTATCATGCGGTCGTCGTAGTCAGGACGGTCATGATACAAAGTTGTATTTGACAGCAAGTGACAACGGTACGACTTAAGACACATTTTTTTTTTCGAAGCGCAAACGAAATAATGCGCAATATACGTAGATATTTTACACGACGCCCGCTCGTAGTATCTATTCTCTATCGGTAATCTGTATTATCACGATTCGCGGTGCTCAAATTCCAACCGTAGCGAACGACTATTTTTTCTCAATAATTATTATTATACAATTGATAACGGCTCCGTCGTTAGTCGCTGTCCGGGTGAGAGGGTGAGAACTGAAAAGCTTACCGTAGTGCGATCTGCTCATCGTGTTCGTCTGACGTCTCCGAAGATGCGTTGAACCGAGTACGTAGTTGACATTTTGAGGAGGAGCAGCTTGTACATCAGGAACAGGAGCTCTCACTTTATTCGACGATTACGATGGCGGACAGTGATACCGACGACATCCTGTCGGAGGGTTTCCTGGAACCCGGTGAACTATTGGACAGCGACGACAATCAGCCAGTCGACAACAGCACGTCGGCGCGCACCAGCCAGCCGATGGCACAGCTCAACAGACCCAAAGTATGTGCCTCGTTTTATGTTAACCTCCTACATAATTACATACTGATCCTGATGTGTTCCCAATCAGTTGAACAGAAATACGTTCCAAGCAGCCTCCGCGTCCAATTCGGATCAGCAGCCCACATCAGACATCACAGACAAACAAGTCCAGTATATTCTAAACAGGTATGTTATGGTAGATTTTGTAGAGTTTAGCAAGTCTAAGTGTGTTTTGCTTTTCAGTCTTGGCATGAACAAAAACAACAAAGACATTCAGCTGAATGCTTTACATTTGCACGGAGTCATGGGAATGACCACTAAAGATATAATCGATTATTTTGATAAATACGATCCTAAATTTTTGGAATGGGTATCAAATTCCGAATGTTAGTAGATTGTTTGTCATTAAGCATTTCTATGCATGTTTTATCTTCCATCACATTTTTTTGTTGGTATTTCTAGGTAATGTTGTATGGCTGGATGATCGAATGCCCACTAAGGCGTTATTGGACTTAACTCGACCGATACGCGAGCTAAGACATATTACGTCTGCAGTTAATGATGAATTAAACAATGAACATGGAGCTTTAAATGAAAATCAAAACGATGACCACATGGATCAAGATGACGTAGGAGCAAATTCATATTTAAAAAATTGTATTTGTTATTTTGTCACATTTTATGTGATTGTAGGTATTAGTATCAGAAGATTATGTCAGCTGTGTGGGTTACGAGTTGCCCCCAGGTATGTGGCGAAAAGCGATTAAGCCACATGAAAAATCCAAGTGCATATTGATGAGATACAGTACTGTGTATGACAAACAAGATGTAAAGAATAAAAGTGCTGATGTAGAAGACGGAGGTCTCACTAATATAAATATTTTAAATTATTTAATATACATGAGTATACAAATAACTTTATGCAATTTTATTTTTTTTTTCTAGATTATGAATTATTTTCTCAAGAAAGTCGTAAACGTAAGTTTATACCAGTCATCAACCATCCTGATATCGGAGATGAAATGTTGAAAGATGACGTTCGGTGGAAATTGGCCAAAAATCCAGGAATCAATACTTGGACTGCAATTGCCAAAACTTGGAGCCAATATGACAATGCTATGGATAATGCTAAATGTATGTTTTTTGTTTTTTTTGTGGTAGTGTTAAAGGTGAACCACATAGTCAATTTTGCTTTAATCAGTTTAACTCTTAGGAAACAATTTATACTTTTATGTCTGGTTTTTCGTGCAGTTTTGGTTTTTTTTTTGTGAATTTTCCTTTTAGTATCCTACAAATATATTTTAATTATTTTTAAATCCAGATAAAATATGATAAATTATAATATAGTTTGACACGGTGGTTAACTGCAGTTGCTAATGTGTGCTGCAGTCTAGCATAATCCAGCATTATTAGCTCACGGATGGGTGACATAATTGTATTATTCAGTTGAAATAATACTTGATATGAGAGTATCCTGAGTAAACAATGTTATTATATTCTATGGGCCGTTCTTACAATGTCCGGTTAAAGTTAACCGATACTTAACCAGCTGAATTTTTGTTGGTAATAAAATCTGTTATCAGTTGGTTAGCGTTAACTGACAGTTTACCGGACATTGTAAGAACGGCCCTTAGTATATAAAATAATAATAAGCACCCATCACAAATTTTAAATTAACAAAATGTTTTATTACTGAAATGGAGTTTTTGTTGGGAAGGATTGTCAACATTTTAAAATTGACTAAGTGAATTTTACACTAATGATTTTATTTGAAGAAAAAAGTCTGCAGTGGCTTTTAGAATTTTTTTTTTTTTTGTTCTATGAGTGAACAACTTATAAATAAACTTAATATTTGTTAAAAATTAAAAATAAAAATATACCTAAGAATAATAATAAAATATTGGATATAACATTTAAATAAAATAATCAGCTTCTTTCATAGTAGCCAATTATTACTGATGTAATGACTTTAAACATTTTATTGTATACTTACATAATTGGTATGTGTGTGGTTAATCATTGTAGACAAATCCAAAGTACGTACTCCATCACCACCACCGCCCACATCATCATCAGGTGCAGCTAGTGAAGATGATGACGATGATTATAATGATGCTAGGTATAGAGAGAGCAAAATACCAAGAATGCGTATGTATGCAGACGATGAGACACAAGCTACTACAAGGAAGCGTCTGAATTCAAGTTCAAATTCAAGGTTTGAATAACTAGAAAAAATGTATAAAAATAAAATCTTTTCATTTACATTTTATTCCTTTTTATTAGACATCAAGTTAATATAGCCAACGACTTGCGAGAACGTCTCAATGGACGTTTGGTGTCTGCTAAAGTAGCCAAAGCAATTCGCGCTGCCAAAGCGCATCAGTATCTTGATGATGAGTCTCTTGAAGTAGATATTGAAGATGTTAATGACGAGGAATACACTGATATTCCATTTAGCCGTGCAACTCGTCGAGATATTCCACGTCGCCAGTATTTACATGAAGATGATGGCGATTACACGAGTGATGAAGATGTGTACGAAAAGAGAAACGTGAAGAGTAGACTTGGGCCTCATAGAAAACATAGTCAACGTTATAATGCTCGTTCTGTGTCTCCACTCCAGATACAAATTAATAATGATAAATATAAGCGTATAAATCGGCGTTAATAATAACATTATGAAACATGGATAATGTTTTTGATTTTCATAAATCTTAATGATACATTTTAAAAATGAATCTATAAACTCTTAACATATTTATACAACAATTTATTTTTCTATTTTATTGTTGTGAAAAAATAAAACACAATCAGTTGTGTGATTATGTATATTTAATGTGTTAATTTGTAATAATTATTCCTAAGCTTTTGAACAATTTTTTTTTTTTAACATTTACGACTTATATTCTATTCTGTTTTTAAGTCTAAAATTAAATAAATCTGGTGATTTTTTTAAACTAAATTTATAATAATGAATAATGAATTATCTATCAACATAATTTTTAGTATTTTTTTACAAAGATTTTCTAAATTATAATTTACATTTAACATAGTAAATGTATCTGAATTATAATTGGACAGTGAAAAGTTTTTTTTTGTGTGAATGAATATATTTTATTAAATATAAAATATTTTAATCAATTAATATGACTTATGAGTTATAATACAAATAAAACTGTAACCAGTGTAATTATATGAAAAATTAATGTTCATAAATTAAAGTATAATTAATATACATCCATATATCATAAATGAAATAAAATAGTTAATCAAAGGCATAGGCATCCACATCTTGAGTAAAAAAAATTGAATAGCGGTTAATCCAAAAAAATAAGAGTTTGTACAATTTTATTAATTTCTAATGTAATTTACTAAACCCCTAATTGGATTCTTTAAACTATTCTCGATAAAAACTTTTTCACATAGTAAAAAAGCTTGAAATGTAATACAAGATTCCTTATAAGTTTCATAAAACTGAGTTCCAAAAAGTTAGAAATACATATGCACAATTTTTTATTATGTGCGATTGAAGTTCAAATTTTGACGAAATTCAACAAAATATCGAAAAATTTTTATTTAGAAATTCATAAACGGATTACTTTTCAAAGCTAACATTATAAATGTTGAAAAAAGACTCCTACCAAATTTACGGTAGGTAAATCAACAAAAAAAGGTTACTGAAGAGCAACATTAATTTATTGTGAGTGTTTGAATTTAAATTTTTTGCAATATTGTATTTTCGTAGGTAAATTAAAGAATTTTTATCAATCAATTTTTGATATTTTGTTGTAACTTAAAAACGAATGAACCTCGATACTTGACATTTTAATAAAATGTTAAAACGACCGTTATACATGCATGGTAATATTTTCAAACAATTTTGAAACTTTTTCAGCTATTAATAGCCATGAGAATTTTTTTAAATCATATAAATTATTATTTAGTTAGATATTCATAAAAGTTTTCTATTAATAACTAAGATTAAAAATTTTAATAGAAGATTTTGCATAAGTTTTCCTATTTTTTTTCGAACTTAAGTATTGGCAACATATCTATTGATGGATTTTTTTTATACAATTTTTACTTTCAGAGAATTTTATAGTGTAACGATTCACAAGTGAACTTCGAAACTATAGTTGATAGCTTACGGCACCGTCAAATAACAATTTTCAAAAAAAAAATTTAAAAAAATGTTTGTTCTAAATAGGAAAGGGATTGAAAACAGTTTTTATAACGACGATTATGTTACTTAGATTTTTAAAAGGAAGAACCTTGTTTTGACCTCTCAAACTGCGCTATACTATTTATTTAAATGGCGATCTTATACGTTGATAGAAAAAAAATTAAAAAATGTTACTTTTTTTCGAACATAGGTTTTGAGTTTTGATGTAATATACCTGTTGAGGTTTTATTATTACAAAATTTACTTCCAGAGAATTTAATGGTGGAAGGATTTCCGAGTGAACTTCAAAACTAAGCTAGATAGTTTACGGCACCGTCAAATAACAATTTTCAAAAAAAAAAATTTACGGCACCAACAAAGGCACATTAGTTTAAGGCACCATAAAAAAAAAAACATTTTTTCCAAGAATATAAATTTCTTTATATTATTTAATTTTATTTCTAAAATATTAAAAAAAAAATACTTCGAACAAAATCTATATTATTACATTTTAATATTCCATAATAGTCAATCATAGTATTATGAAATGTTGTTGTATTTATTAGTTTAGTTTATAATTTAGTCATTGTTTATCTCCATCTTTTGTGTACCCTTTTTTGAAGATAATTGTTATAGAATATAGGGGTTCTGCATAAAAATATATTATTGGTTGGTGTTCTGTAATTTAAAAATGTAAGAATCACTGTCATAGATAAATTAGTTGATCACTGATCGGCGCCACTGGCATAGGTACATCGACACAATATCATAATGACAATTAAAAAAATGAACGGCCCGAAATCCTAATCATGCTGGCTCTAGGTACCTACGCCTTTTACCCGTCGTGGACGTAGCCCATTCGGCTCCCGTTTTACAAAAAGGTAAATTTTATTCCCAATCGGCTCCTGTTTTTTACAAGACAGATTCCTTCCCACTTTATACAGACTTCTGAGTTCTGACTAAGGATTGACTCGAAAGAGGTGTGGTTTAAAAATGTGTTGGTGTTTTTTTTAAAGGTTGTATTATTTTAAGTAAATTATAAAAATTATACAAAAAAAAATCATATATTATAAATTAAATGTTATTTAAAATAATCAATACATTACATTTTAAATTTAAAAATATAAAAAAAATTATTCATTGGGTAACAGCACAATTGTTTTATATGATCCACACGTGTTATTTCATTAGATGAAAATTCGTCAATTATGTTTCCAATGAGCCACGGTTTTTTTTCGCGATTTATCTGAATTCATAATTTATATATATATTAGATATATTTTCACTTTAAATTTAAAATACACAACGGTGTACAGTATACCGGTATATTACTGTTTATCGGTATATCGACTTCAAATCGGTATACCACTATTATACCGTCTAACAGGTACAGCCCGCTGACGCATCCGACAAAGGAAAGGCTGTAGGTACTGCAATACGAGTAAGAGGACGTAACGATGACACAGCCATATACAGTGGACGACGTAATGCCGACCGAGGGCTCAGAAGTCAAAAGAGACGAGAAACACGTCTGATGTTCTAGACTTGAGCCGAACTTGAGCGACCCCATCGCCACACGCAGTAACTCCACGCTGTCGAATGATGCGATTCGCGCCCACTGCTTTAGAAGAATCAAATTGGCTGGACGTGTGGTGCTATATTGCAGTGATTGCATTCGATGTGAGTATAGCGACCGCAGAACCCGACATCCACCATCCCCTAGGTCGAAGGCATCGATATACAAGGCCGCGGTGGGGTTAGGGGTAGATACGTGAAAGTGCACTTGGGGTATTCGGTGGTAATAGTTGCGAAATCACGATTTCCTGCCATCGGAGATGGCGCCACACGACGACGGTGACTTGTGGTACCGCCGCGGGCAGCAAGGGCGATTCTAGGGTTTATTTTTAGGGTGGTTTGGAGTGAATTTTTCTGACTACCTATTCCAAGAACAAAATAAATTTGACGACTGTATATACAATATAAACTGATGACTGTTAATTTATATAGTGACGGGCCCACCGTGATCCCGCGGTACACGGCCCAAATTTCGGGAGGACTATAAGCTGAGACAAGCCGCCGACGAAGCTCAGTCCGAGCATCCTACCATTGATGTGCTTTACCTAATGGGAAGCGAGAATGGTACTTCGGGATATGAGGGGCACCACGGTGTTGAGATATTGACACCGTGCCCTCACACGTCGATCGCGATAGACACTGTTCGCGGTCGACGGCGGTTTGGTTTCGGAGTGGCGGTTTTCAGGAGCATAGGTACTATGTGGTAAAAGACCTTATACGCTTGGTCAGGGGAAAGCTGCCGAGTGATGGAGCCGCGTGGACTCGTACGTTGACAACCGTCCGAGGAACCACGGCCCCTCCTTAGCGTCCATCCAGCCTATCGTTGGGGCTATATGCAGCGAAGGTCGTCCTTAACCAAAAACGGAAAGCAAAGTGGATGGATTGCGGCCCCACCAAGGTGACGATCGAAAGTCACCGGTATGCCCTCAGATGGTACGGGTGCGCCAGAGTAAACCTTCGAGCGTGCCCGATGTTCGTGGTCCTCAGACGACGTGCGGTCGCGCCTACCCTGTCGACCACGAACAAGTCAGTCACGATCCGTCGTGCAGTGGGACGGGTCGGCAGGCGACGGCCGTAAGACCTCCGCGGCTCTTGACTAGCGCCTAATATAAGGTCCGCGGTTGTAGCCGAAAGGCACCAAAACCCGGGAGCTTCGTGTTATTTTATAGTGGTCACCACTTAATGTAATCATTTTGGTGCTGGACAAAACGAATAACACAAACCGACTGATAAGTTATAACATTAGATGAAAGTTAAATCACATACCATAATTTATTTTATAATTTACTGCCCCGTCCAGACCAAAGAAAAATTTGTCGTCGACAATGTTTCTGATTTCCCGTCATATAAGCGGTAACATAAATATTTGTCGACGACATTGTCAGCAATACATAATATGTTTCCGACCAATGTTTCTTGGACTATAGACTATAGAGTATAGACCGGGCTTACCTACTATATTTTAAAACCAATATGCATTATGGCGTTCATGGATGCATTAAAAAAATGGTGTTGCTCAAATAATTTTTGGTAACCTCAAAATATTGTTATACCTACCGATATAAAACGTACTATTTTCTTTCTATCAATACCCACCCATGTATAAGTTGTTGCCTGAGCAACACTTGGACCCTATGTTACACGCCACTGGGCCAACAAAGATTGAGAAAAACGTTTTCATTTTTAAGTACAGTTACATTATTTTATTTTTAAAAATTACAAAACCGTAAGTAGAAAAAAACGTTGGCGATTTCGATACAAAATAAAACTATAAGTACATAAATATATTATTAGGTATATAACGCACTTCATAATAATATATATTGTACTATTATACGTACAAAATAATAAATATATAGTATATACATAAATAGTTTAGGTAATATATAAAAACGCAATAATATAATATCCTTAAATCGATTATCTATATGTATAGTAAATATATTTATATAAATAGGTATAAAATATAATAGAGTAGATAGAAAAAAAATATCACAAAATTTGTCAGACATTGTAAACAATGTCGGATTGATGACGACCACTCTACTGTATCCCGGATGGAAATCTGGAGTGAGTGGTTGTTTCAAAGGTCTAAAAACCTGTCTTTACAAAATACCGAAAATAACACTTTCTGTAAATAGGTGGCGTGCACCGTTATATTATTCTGTATATTATCACTATACTTGGATGTATACAGGATGATTCATTAAGTTGCTCACCCAATAATAATATACGCAGTTATTCAAAAAAAAATTTTGGAATTTTTAAATACATTAACTTAAAGACCATATTTTTAAATGCTTGAGCATTGTTGTATTACCTACATAAGGAGTGTCCCTTGAAGATACAAACGTAAATATTTTAATGAGAACAGAGGGGTTCTGTTAAAGAAAGGATGTGGTAAATTATTTAATGGATAATTTTGATGCATCAAAATCAAAATCCGAACGAGTTGTTTTTGAGCCATTTAACTCTGTGTACTATAGTCTATAAGGAGTAAGAATGATCAATTGCGTCTACAATAATGGGCTTGGAATATATGGAAATATATAATATATTGGAATTAAAAATTTTAGTAAATACTAATTAACTATCTGTCTTAAAAAAAAGTTATCAAAACCTAAATTTTACAGTAAATAATGAGGATTCTCATTTGAAAAACAGAAGTTTCACCACAGTTTGTACACTCCTTAATAAATTATAATACAAACAATTTCAAGAATTTAAAAATATAAAATGGGGTGAGCATGCTTGGTAAATTACGCTGTACAATATAATACATTATACCGACGTGTATTCGAAAAAAGTGCGACGGGGACAAATGACAAGAATGCTTGAATTTTTTGGAGTGAGCACAGAAAAAAATTGCACAATATTCGGAGATATACGCTGTATGAGAATAATGCTTCAAAAGGTGTTGTATGACTATTTAAATCTTAAAAATTTATTAATATTTATATGCATTTGTGGTTATAAAACTTTAAAATATAATAAAATCGTCAGCGGGATTACGAATATTGTTATGGGTATCGGACTATCGATGTATATTATATTAAATCACTCAAATTGTTTACGGGACCACGAGACTTACGTCCAAAATTTGAAACTGCGGGTTTGCCAATTGCCAGTCTAATTAAATCGAATTGTTCATTATTTTTCACCCGGATCGTATATCCGACAGGCCCAAATCGACAATGCGATAGTATCGCATCACATTGTATAATACATCAGTTACATTATATTATTATTTGATTGAATAACTTGATACAACAGCGATTTTCGCTATCCCTAAATCGTCACACTCGACGACCATAGGACTTTGGCGGACGCCTCATGCTATTATTATACATCACAATAAATATTACAATATTATCATATTATATACACATATGACGAACACGTATGGTTTTTCGTGGGGACGTTCATCGTGCCCACCGGACGATTGCCGCGATCGACGCCATCGTCACCGACCACGCCACGGTCGGAAGCGGCGTGTGATCGGTGGACCCCGAAGAGTTGACCTCGCCGCTGCCAGACGGGCCGTCGTCGGCGGTCCGAAATCGGCCACCGCGGCCCGCAGCGCCCTTCTGACCAGTCGTCCGGCCTTTGTTCTTGGTGGCGGGCCACCGGTCGCCGTTTCCCCCGCCGACACCGTCAGTCGCAGTGCAGTTGAACCAGAACTCGCCGATCGACCTGGGCTCCTCCTGTTCGACGCGCATCCTGAGATCGTTGAACTTCCAGAAATCACGATTCTTGAAGAAGTACGTTGCACCTGTGTGATAATCACGCTTATTATTGTGTTGTCAATATTTATCAGTCATACAGTTTTGATTTAAAATGATGGCAAATAAAGAAATATAAATTAACTTGAATCGAAGTAGAGGTATACGACTATTTTGAACTCGTTATAACGTTATATATTTATTCCTACCAGACTTCACTGATATCATTAAAACTATCGCTGCGTAGTGGGTACCTATTTCCACTTCACCGCCACCCGTCGGAAACAAAAGATTTACTGTCTGCTGGAAGGAATGAGGTCATTTGCGAACACTTCAACCGAAATCGTAAATTAAACTTTCAGCGCAGGCGTGACAAAAAAAAAAGTATGTTTGGTTCGTGTGGGAATGCAATTATTTAGTATTTTAGTCTTGGGCTGATTACAGCAGGGCTTGCCTAATACGACTCGTGCCACAATAACGTCGCTTGCTAATCGTGAGTATATTGGTGGCGCACTCCCCGCCCTTGCCATAAACAATATACTATTAAATTCAGAAGTTATGCGCTTGTACTTTAATGCTAAACGTGCATAGAGTTTCATTTGCCCAACAATGTTGCCCGCAGCAGTAGGTACAAAATATAATTATGCTGCAAATCGTATAATTTAGAAATTATCGGTTTCACTCACCGTCGTGCCATTGGAACGCCGCGTCGATGTTGTATCCCGCGCCCCGCCATACAGACGATATGTCCCGCGGGTAGTCCAACTCCATCTGACCAGTTTCATCGTCGCACCTCCAGTACATGGTGCCGCTGAATATGTACGTTTTGCTGTTGTGGCCCCAGACAATGGCCGCGTCCACACGGTCCAGCTCTTCGGGCAGTCCGAGCGTCGTCAACGGCTTCGGGTATCCTCGAAGAGGGTTGTTGCCGTCAAACAGGTAATATTGACGACCTGCGCGGCAAAATTTATATTTTACTTTTAAATTTATTTTTAATAATTATTCATAATATATTAATATATTTTTTATTTACTCTAAATTAATCTTAAAATTTAAATGTTTTCTATTGTTTATTCATTTTACAGTTCATAGTTTAAATTATTCTAATACCTATTATCACACCCATATCTCTAGGTAATGATATAATAATTTTTTTCTATTAAATTGTTATCCTTATCATTTAAGTTAATACATTTTTTTTTTGTAATTTGTTACATTCATTTTTTGAAGTTTTTAGGGCATTTGCATTTTGTTTAGGGAATTTTTGTGTTATTTAGATCATCATCCTATCTCTAGTAATAACTAATATTTAATAACTAAAAATAAAATGGGTATGATAACTGACCTATGAAAAACACAATCTTGCCGTCTTGCCTTTCGTACACCGCGTCCACCTGGTTCATGTCTTCTGGCAGATTGTACCACAGCCGTGAAATTAGAGCCGGATATCCGGCGTAAACTCCCTTGGGGCCTAGTCTCCACGTGTATTTGCCCTTGAAGAAGAACGTATCCTTCCGTATGATTGACACTGCATCGAAAGATGTGTTGCAAAAGTCCGGTTTGTCGTCGACGACCACTGCTACGGGCGGTCGTCTCGGCGGCATTGGTCTGCTGGTAGTGTATGCTACTGGGGTAACGGGAGAGGTGATACTGGTCGTTAACTTGGTAACCACTGTTCTGGGTGTACTAGATATTGTTGGAACGGTAGTCGATGGATCCGGTTTCTGCGAAGTCGGTCTGTACACCGGTATGTCACCCCAGATCTTGTCATTTTTTGCACCTATTTAATAGAATCGAAAAATTAATCGATGCCACGGAATTAAAATCTTAGTCGATATTTTCCTCAAGATATTTAAAATTGCTATACTGTAATTAGCTAGTCAACTGTAGTAAATTTAAAGTATAGGCACTTAATATACTAACCAACAGTGTAGACTTTCTCGAACGTACAAATGAATACCTAATTAAATGCTTTTTGCCTTCAATGCATTTATATATATTTGGTGGGTAGGAGGTCGTAGCCCGTAGGTATAGCTACACTATACAGTTATTATAGTTATAAGCAGTTTATGAACTATTTTTTGAGAAGGTACTATACTACTATAAAGTAAACACTATAGGCTTGGAAAGTTGGAAAGGTTGATATATTAAAATAATAATTGGAACTAAATACTATAGGTAATGATATTTCCGACGCACCGTTTCACGTTTGTATCAGAGTCCGGCGGGATAAATATTATTTGGTTTTGGATAGTGATGTGTAAAAAAATCTTATGGCTTGAAAAAAAACTATTAATCTATAATATAATATTATAACAACAATTGATTTTCGTGGGCTCAAGAACACACCCGAAGTTCGTAAAGGAATTACCGTATACACTTACCGTAAAGTATCTGTATACCAATCCGGTCGTCGTTGGGAAGTTCAAAGTTGGATTGCAGATCCTGATACCATGGGAACATCAATGCGTCTTGTGCCGATGAGTGCGAAAGACCGAGGGAGTGGCCGAATTCATGCACGGCCACCCTGAACAAACTGGTTCCTGCAGAGGCGCAAAAAAAAATTGTTTAAATAAATAATGATGTTAACTAAGTATATTAAAGATACAAAAATAAAGAACGTATGATACGTATGGAGTTATGTAAATAATTTGTCAATAAAATGTTAGAACAAAATAATAACATATGGGTGGCGGGGCCCGGGGACTGTAGTGTCCTCACGGCCACCATCAAAATTCATCGAATACAAATTATTGTATCTTATTTTTACTAACTTTTAGTATTATTACCCCTTAAGAGTCTACATTTTTGCATATGTCTCTCTCAATAGTCAATATGTGTGCAGCAGAATAGATAAATGGCTTATTGTTCAACACAACAGTTTTTATACTCCTATTTTTACTTATAGAAATATTTTAAAGTGTGTAATGTAATGCATTTTAATTAATTACACAATCTATTTATCTATTTTGGAAACCATTGGGAATGTTATTGGAATGAAAACATTTACAATAATTGCATATTAATTATTATATTATATTATTATTATTGTATTATTATGGCTTAGAATTAATTTTTTTAGAAAGCCTCCCCCTCCCCCCAAAAAAAAAGTTAAGCCCTGGATCCGCCACTGACTGCAGTACAACCACTGTACACATGTGTACTCGTATTGTCGTATAATACTGGTACTCACCGTCTTTGCTTGTCTTGTCGGCCACCAGCCATTCTTCTTCCTCGTCAAAATGAGCGTCTCCTCCTCGTCCGGTGCCCGGGAAAAATGCGTGAGCTAACACTTGACCCGGCCCATCGAACGGATATCCGTCGCCGTGGTAACCTCTAATTTAAATAGACGAACATGCATTAGATTATATTATATTATTATAATGGGCCTCGCGCACCATATCTACACTACACGAATAGGTATGTCTAAAATCTAAAAATTATAAATTTGGAATTGAATATATAGCCTACATGCTATGATTAGAATAATATATTTCGGTTTCATTGCCTACATAGTGTTATACGATTTGCAGTTATTACGATGAGCCCGATATAAGGTTTATTGTTTATAATAAAAAACGACAAGCAATCACATTAGTACATCTATAATAATAGGTATAATGGATAATATAATGAAATATATTTTTAAGATTTACAAGAAAATGACGTGTGATGATAAATTTATAATGATATACTGTTTTATAAAAAATCCATTTTGATTTGAAATTTAAGTTATTTTAAAACACCGATTCTGCTTAATTTGGATTTTGAATTTTTCTTTCATTAATTTAAGATTTTTGAGATATCAATTATATCATCCATCTTTATCCCAGAATGTGAATACACGACGACGTGTCTATACATGACGCGCTAGGGGGCTACATAATGTGTAGGCATTAGAACAATACGTATAGGCAAAGGCGCAAAGCCCAACACTAACTTTTCGAAAAACACCAGAATGTCTGCAGATTCGCTGTTAACTTCCCGAAACGTGAGTTTGGAATATTTGGCCCACACTTGAAATGCTTTGTTCAAGTCCGACCTCACCCATCCGTGATCTACTTTATCCAAGCGCCTTGTCCGCAAACTGAGAACAAACAAACAACATATAGGTACAGATTATTATTTTTGTTTGTTATCATAAAATCAAACAACGCCAATATAATATTACAATAATACAAGAATATATTATATTATTGGTGCTCAAATACGTGTTACTAGAATTTATAAAATTAATTTTAATTTGCGTACTATTTTGATGGCCTTAATAAAAATGTAGGAACCTATACGTCATTATAATGTACAACGAAATATTCAAATATTAATCAAACGAAAAATTGATGAAATAAAAAAAAATAATCGTAAACAACGCATATAATAATTACTATATTGAATTATCATTATTATTGTTGTCCTTATATAGGCTATAATATATAAATGCATAATACGCGTGTGTTATTTGTTGTCGCCGTGTAAAGAATATATTGTTAATTTTATTACAGTGAATTAACCATTTTAGGGCGGCTTTCATTTGGGCGAATAACTCAAAATTTCATTTCGTTTGGGCGAATTAAAACATATCATTTGGGTGAAATTTACACGGGCCCCTAATATATATAATACTTCATTTGGGTGCTTATATACAAGGTGTAACAGAATGATCCAACGAAAAAAAAAATCGATGCTAGTTAAACGTATGACAAAAATTGTGGAAATTATATAATGTATAATAAATAATTTAAAAAATATACTTATGTCAGGAAATTCTCAAAAATAATATACCCGTTAAATAAAGTTACTATGTTTTGAATTAATTTACTCTAAAAAATATTGATATTAAAAAAAATTCTATTAAATAAAATTCTGAACTTGGATAAATGTTTTAACCATGAAAATTGTTCTTATAATCGGATTAACGAATTGGCTATTTTCAAACAATTTTTATTTTTATTTTCAGTTTCAAGAAATATAAATGAAAACAATTTTAAAATAATGATTATAACAAAAGTTATTGCATTAGTCAGTTCTTTCTGTTACATCCTATACATAATTTAAGAAAAATGTATATGGACGCCTAATAATATGTCCAATACATTTTCATTTCTGTTTTTAGAGACTTAGTTTTGAGCACTTTAAAATGATTATCACCTATCGGCCAAAACGGTCTATAGTGCGTACCTTATCAATATTACAAAACTTGTTATTTCTCTATATAGTACGAGTATATACTTACATATTATGATATTATAATAATATAATATACTACTATATATATTGTATAGGTACTTAATTACTAAGCTCAAGACATGTTATATATAGGTACCTATATACAACAAACATAAATATAAATTTTGCCAAATTATCGCTTAATATCTCACCCAGATGATATATGCTCTACTTAGGTAAAATTTGGGTCATTCGCCCAAATTAATGACGCCCTAATTTTTTGTTTCATCGCTTTTCTTTGGAATTTTTTATTTTGATATTTCCATTTTTAAAATCAAACTTCTAATTAAAAACAATTATTTGTATACAATTCTCTAAGATATCTAAATAGTATTTGTATTTGAAAATACATGGACTTTAAGTAGCTATAAGTATAATATTTATGTAATAATTTATGTTTATATTTTAATTATTAATAATTCTTTAGCAAATGTATGATCGTTTAATAAAAACCAGTAACTAACGCATTTAAAAAATATGGAGCCTTACCGTAAGTCGGTTTAGCGTATTAGGTATTAAGTTCTTTCACATCCCGTTAATTGTTTAACAAGTTGCAAACATTGTGTAATAATTTGTATCGTTACTTTTTTCAAAATCATTTAAAATGCGTGTTTTAAACGGGTACAATTTTGGTCGAAAAGAGTCTTGCTCGACTGAATATTGGTGGTAATATTAACATTATATTTTATCGTTTTAAATACAATATGCTATTTATTTAATATTAATTGATCCCGGTAGACTGAAATTGCAGTTGACGACATACTCGTAAGTTACATATCATGGACACGAACGAAAAATAAGATTCACGCCACGTTGTTTAATCGATATTATAATAATTAATAATAATATTACACCAGCGACAATAATCCACGTGCTTATTGCTGTTGCAGTCGACGACGAGCATGTATGGGGTCGCAGCTCACTCAACGAGTTTGTGGTGGCACCAATTTGAACATCACATCCAAATTGAGTGAGTATAAATCTGAATATCTATCCATTGCGTTTCGTTGTTCATTTTTTAATCGATTGGCATAATAGCCAATAGGTATTATAGACGTGGAGGAAATATCAAATCATTCGACATAAATTAATTTCGACATAAATCGTCACGTCACGGTAGTCGTTATCGTCGTCTTGCGGTATAACAGACGTTGATTGTTAAAAATATGATTTATATAAGTAAGTCTTTTCGAAGAAATTTGCTATGATTTTCGTTTCCATTTAATTTTAATCGAAAATATCTATATTATATATTTATTATTGGGTAATATTTAGATTTAATTTAAAATTGTAATACAGTTGTCAATTTGTTAATTGTTGTCTTTGGTATAAAATCCATATTTGACTTTTGAATTTCTAATACTAGGTGATTTCGTGTCATTATAATAATTACTAGGAATGTATTATTATATTCAATTAATAAAAATTAGATTCAAAATCTTAACAGTCACACGCATGGGTATTGTGATAAAAATATTTATTCCGTGGAAAATATTTCAAGATTAGATTTTATTGTTGAAATATAATATAGTGTCATAAACTCATAAGTTTTCATAGGCTTTCAAACCACCCAAATTCTAATATGATATAAAATATATATAGTTCATGTATTGCAGGTAACTTGAGTAAACTTGGCAACGGATTCAGAAAATATTTTATTTCACTCACCTCCACGTCAGGTTGACGTGATGCCATTTTTGACCTTGCAGGGTGTAGCGTTTGGTCCGCTGCTGGCCCGCTGTCTGTGAAATATCGGAAACGCCGCATCTAGGTTTCTTCATCAACTGTTTAGTGGCCTCGTCCCATTGACCGGTGATAGGAATATTTCCAAACGTCTAAATAAAATATTGAAAATCTTTCATGAAAATATAGACTAGTGTACCTATGTTATCATTGTCATTAGTGGTAAAATATAATATTATTAACGGTTTTGCAACATCAACAGTTTTATAAGACTATGAAAGGAAAAATGTACAAATTATACGTATGAATGAATAAATGATAAAATAAGGAAAAAAGGAATTTATTCATATGTAACATCTATAAATGTAGTTTAGTGGGTTTTTTTAAAAAAACATATAGCATATAGGTACCTAATATAATAATATATGTTAATAGTACCTATATATGTTATACGTTTTTGAAAAATAAATTGATTGACATTAATATATGATTCACCAAGCAAGCTTCCCATATTTCTTCAATTATCTGGTTTTTGGAATTTTTAAATATACCTACCTATTTAAACCGAATAGCGCTCCGGTTGTGGGATCCTATAATAGTCATTCCAATTTTGAGGAACGGACGTAGAATCAACAAACGCATACCATCGTGCCTCAACAAGTTAACAGTGCTAATCTGAATTTATTCTAGAGAGAGTCATTATAGCTTAGAGAGTACGAGGATATAAGGCCAGTAGTAGTTTTTACCGTATATCACTCTATACGGGTGACACCACAGTACCCAAAGACCATATTTTCATATTCTTGAATTTAGTCTAAACAGCAAAACATGCTTGGTAAAGCATATATAATGTGTGTTTTAGTGTTTAGTATGATTTTTATATTTATGTAATTATGCGTATATACTGCGTATGACATACCTGCAATGTTCGCAGAGCATCGTGTAGTTGACTTCCATCCCTCAAGTTATTGCCCGTTTCTAGATCCGATTCTGGCAAGTAACCGAACTTCATCAAATACCCTTGCTGTGAAAAAAAAATATCATAAATAATAATCCAATAACGTAAAAATCGAATTTAGTATTATATACAATATACCTATTAATTTATAATATTAGTTATGCCTATACTAATGGCACAATTTAAAACTAAAATTAATTAATTATATCATTTAAACAAAAAACGTACGAATATTAATGAGATTATATTAAAAAAAACTACGAACAGGAGTAAAATATTAACTAAATGTAAAAATATAAGGAGAACATACGATTGCGTTCAAAAATTATTATCGTGGGTAAACGCAAACGGCATTCCTGTTGATGTACCTAGTCATGTGATTACACTTACACTCCACGTTCACAACAAATAAAAATCCGATAAAATATTACTAAATAAATAACAATATTAAATTGTAAGAATATTATTTAATTAATTGTAGATCCCACTCACATATAACTTGAGAGATATTATTAAAATATCATCACTATTTATCTATATTATCATCACTATTCAGGTACGGACACACTAAAATAATCCAGTAACCCGTTTATCGACTTAACTCAGCATCGTGAATTATTATTAGTAGGTCGAACTTGCGCCTGTGACGCGATTACGTGAATATCCCATAAAAATATAATAAAAAAAATCATATCTGGGACGCAAATTAGTTTGTTTTCAAAAACAATTTAGGTGTGTGTCAACGATGAACAAATGATTATCCTTAAAATGATTTAATTCATTAATAAAAAATAAATAAACAAAAAAAAATTATTTTTTTTCATTTGAAAATTCAATACAAATGTTTACAAATATCTATTGAAGAATGTTGAAAACAAGTTAATAATTTATTTATACATTATGTAGAAATACCTACGTATATAATAATCAAATTGTTTGGTTCATAAGCCAGGACCACACAAATTTATAATAAAACATATAGTATGATGTTTACCTAATATACAGTTTGTAAAAATAAATAAATCATTTTTTCTTATAGGTACGGTCGCATATCATCACGTTGCTGGATGTATACATGTATACTGCAGTACCGGGGAAATGTTCGGGTAAAGGAGTATTTGAATTTGGATTCAAATATAAATTTTTTTTTTTTAAATGTTGCAATTTGAGCATAAAAGTACAAATAAAGGGAGTAAAAAATAATTGGGAGTTGAACTAGTTTTTTGTTTTAATTCTACCGTCTTACCGTGATTAGAATGTTGGTCAAGGTCTCATACATATTTAATAGTAGTTAAATATTTAATATTGCTATAGTGATCGAATGATATTACATTCTAATAAATATACCAAACATGCAAGTCCAATTCAAACTGTGCAGTGGGCACTTAACGTCAATATACAGCACGGAATCATCAAATCAAAGAAATGTGTAGGCTACGTTTAGGAAACTTATATTATACGTACGTTGAGATCAATTGAAAATAGAAACTTAACACATTTTGATAAAATTACATTTATACAACAAAAAAAGTAAAATGTATTAATATAGGCGTAGATAGGTAGCTATTATCAATTATGAATATTGTATAATATACTGAGTGATCCATTTGGTATAAGACACTACATATTTCAAAAACTATTAACTTTTTGTCTAAAAAATTATATTTGCTACTATTATGGTCGTTATTATTTTTTAATTTTTTATGATAACATGCATTTTTGACTCCTTGTTCCTAAGCAGAACAGTTTTTGGAGTACTTCAATTCATAAAAATGGAATTTTGGACAATACCCAATAGCTTATGGTTTATAAGAATTCAAAATTGAGATGGGCTGAGTGGTGTGGTACAAGGGTACCTCGCAATATGTTATTTAAATAAATAAATAAATAAATAAATTTTACAAATTTGTAACGACCTAAAATGATGTAAAAGAAATATTTTTATAACGCTAGTGTTTTTTGAAACATTGAATGTTTTACGTTAAATAAGGATCACTCCGTATAAATAAATAACACGTTGATTTAATAAATCACGTAAGTAATTAATATATTATACAGTGAGTTCCGCTTAATATGATCACTGGTTTATAGAATCAACCGTTTATTGGAATCAAAAATGAAAATCCCAAACCAAATATTATATTTAAAAAAAAAATGCTTTATGGAATCAACTGGTTAATAGAATAAAAATGGCCTGAACCAATGCGATCACATTAAGCGGTACTCACTGTATTATTGTCAATAATTTAAATGAACAGTGCATACAAATTGATTAAGTATAATTTATGGTTTATTTGATTTTTTTTTGGATGTTTATTTGAAATATTTCGAAAACGAAAAAACGACGATAATAACGTGCTGTGGTCATCAACACTAGAAGAGGGACTTATCGATACGAATCGTTGTTAACAATAATGCAACGATATCATGATATTATATGATTTATGATATTTTAGAATCATCTATATGCGTGCATGACGTAAAATTACTATTCTGGATAAGACATTACATTATACATTAATATATTGTTGACATATTTATATACAGACGTTGAAGAGACTATAAATTATCGTTTATATACAAGAGCTAGTCAAGAGGATAACTACAGTGATACAAGAACACATATGACATATTATTATTTTTCTTATAATACAAGAACAAACACGACGTCGCGTCGTCGACTCATCGTAATAATAATAGTAGTAGCGTTGATTAAATATACAATGTATATTTAATCAATGGTAGTAATAAAGATGATAATCGTTCTATAGGTACGTCTATTACACTATACTATATAATTATACTCACGCGTACCTATTGATAAACATAGCTTCAGCTGTAGATGATGATATTAATATAGGTACCAGGTACTGTGGTACCTATTATTTTTTACTGTATCACGGACAAGAGGACGGAAAGGGATGGACAATAATAATATTCCTACCGGAAAAAAGTAATCGACACGGTCAAAACTCAAAGCAATAATAATATGCAAATGTCTGTATAAAACGAATTAAACATTATCCATATTATATACGATACAATTTAAAAAAATAATTGGGTTTATAGATTAAATAATTATACCTATAATATTATAGACTTTTAAAAAAAGAAAAATAGTACCTCGGCAAACCACGAGTAAAATTACAAATTCAACTTAATGAACTTCCGTTGTTTAAAAAAAATATTTTTTTACTATAAGTATATAGTTAGTTAGATAGTTGTAACTTATAAGTAATAAGTATTTATATAGTTATGATACTATGATGGACGGAGTAGCAAGTGGGCCAACATGTTGCGGGATACCCCTGACTCATAAATACTTAAATACACGTTAGCAAAATATAAGTTTTATTATAAATTATGTTTTGTAAAAAGTTAAAATTAGGTATCTAAATACATAATACATTATCAAAAACGTTAATGATTTTCGAAAAATGTGTCCTTGTATATTATATATTATTATTTTCCATTGCACAATATTTAGTCACTAGATTAGTCCATAATGTTACGAAGAATATAATAATATACAATATTACACATATTATACCTGCAGGTATTTACTGACTGTACATAACTAATAATAGGTATTAATATGTATTCCCCCAAATTCTAATTAAATCATTCTTCTGGTCGGAAATTTTTTTTATGTATCAGTTAGAGTGTCATCAATAAAATATACGTGGCCATTTGATCGAATGACGATTACAACGTATATAATATAGGTAGTGTACGAAACCCGGAAAAAATACCAAGGAAAAAAAGAATAAAAAATGAAAATTATATCAAGAAAACTTTGTATACTTAATATAATTTTAAAAATATTGATGTATGTATTATTTCTTTGATCTTCATCTTTATATGGTTTTTTAGGTGTTACAACAGACTTTTTTTATTTTGAATTATCTATTAAATAGGTTCCTATGAATATAGGCTATAGGTATACGGTAGAAATAGTTAACTGCGTCATCAGCTAACAAAATATTAAGACCCAGTTGAATATCCTTAGTTTTTTAATATCGTTTTGTTCAATCTATAGGGTTAATGCGACCAAACTCGTGGTCTCTTTGGTGTCGCATAATGCAAGCGTAGCTTGTATAATTACATAAATAATAAATAACATAGTACAGTTATTTATCGTTCGATGTTCATTACGCGTGATACGTATAATATCTACGAATAAATTGTAATAATATAATAAAAGTATGTTACATTATGGAGTGGAGACAATATCCGCGACATTTGCGTCGCACGCGTGCCTGCCCGACGGTTCGCGCAATCAATCTGCACTCTTCGGCAGGGAGAGCGTATAGAAATACCGTTTCGGACGAACAACAAAGAAACGAGGGAAAAAAATATTATAATAACTCTGGCCAAGTTCTAGTGCTTTATATGTGCAGTATGTATACTGCGGCAGAGGTTTCACGATATTATTATTTTATGTTTAGCTTTAGCATTTTTGCACGTGTTTTTCGTCATATGGTGGTCGTCGGCGACGTCATCCGGTATTCCGGTATATTACGACAATAACGTGCACCGGGGGAACCAGACGACAGTATACTTATTACACGCGTGTTTTAATATATATATACACCCGCGACAGCGTCTCTTTCGATTTTTATCGCGATCTCCACGGGGAAATTCGACACGTGAGTCACGCTCGACCCAGAATATTTATGTAAATCATTAAGATGCGAGTCGTGGAGTACGACTACAACAGTGATATAATAATGGAGCCATCTGACGACAAAGACAAAGTTTGTCTACTTATCTGCACATTTTAACTTAAAATACCTACACTAATTAATTACTCGTTCGAACTTCAAGTTGTAAACATAAAAATATTCTATTATATTGTTATCCAAAAGAGTGAAAAGCAATATAATAATGATAAAAATGGTCATTTATGGTGACCCATATACTAATGAAAACGAGTTATATATCTAATAATTACAAAATTATTCAAATAAGTACAAAAAACTACTTAGTTTTACCAGAATAATAAAAAAGTTAATACACTGCACAGGTTAACACTGTACACATATTATATAATTAGTGTAATTGAAACTTGAAATGAAAGTAATATTAAATGTGTTTTTTACCTTTATATATATTATACTATACTATACATTATACATGACAGCGAGCATCATCGATTATAATGTAATGTCATATACTTTTGTAAATAACATCGCTGGCTCAAAATATAAAGTTAAAATAGTGCCCAGCGTTATGCCAAAAATAATATCATCTCATTATTTCTCGAATCTTTTCGACTATAGGTATTTATACAAATAGTTTATGCTGTTTGACAATTTCTTCGGTTGCAGCTGCAGGTTCTCTCCGAAAAAGAAATTGTTCATAATATATCGGACAGCAGAATATTGATGGATCGTATACAATATACAATATACATATTTCATACAGACACATGTAATATTGCTTTATTTTGAGCAATGTCTCCGGCCACCTACAGGTGCCAATAAAATAATAATAATAGGTACATAATAATTTATGTATAACACTGCAGAATGTTACGTGTGGATCTATGTACCTATTATAGTTTTGAAATTATATATTATGAATGATTGTATCCCGCTTTTAACGATTTGAAAGTCTTGAACATTTACAATAACTTTCGTGTTCAGCACGGCTTCACGGTGGAGTTTCGGCAAATATTGGGAATTAGGACAAACGACATTATTTTATGGGTTAACCAATAACTATATTATATTTCATACCATGTATACAAACAAGTCAATCAGAGAGAGATCGGGCTATTTTTAGAGAACATACTCTGTACTTTGTATCAAAAACTTGGAAATCGTGCGATTAGTTAACTTTCAATCCCTGAAAACAGAATTCTTAAACAGTTAAAATATTAAACGATGCTAATAGATACGCATGTAGAACGTATATAATATATTATAATTTGTAATATATGGTATGACGCGTCGTGACTTGTGAAACCAATGGAACCTCTAGGTCTCTTACGTATTATAGTCGCGATAAACAGAAAATTTCTAATAAATTATCGCGCATAATGCGCCGCTTGATTCTGCTTTCTAAGTTTCTAACCAATAACATTTTCATTTTTAACGTATAATATAGTTTTTAATAATCATATGTGTTATTTGGAACGAGAGAGGAAGACTCATAAATTAGCCACTCGGGGAAAAACTGTGAGTCAAAAATGTAACAGAGAAAACCGTCTTCGTCACTACTGTTTCGCGACGTATAGGTACCTATAAAATATATTATAATTTAAATAGTTTTCAGCACGTTGTCTTCGTGGAAATAACTAGCCGAACACTTCATCCATATTATAGTAACATACCTACCTAGTAAAAATTAATTATTATTTATTATTATTATTTTATTTATGATCGTACCTGTGCAGCTGTACGACTATATGAGAATACAATACGAATCACACACGACGGTCAGTAAAATCTATACGTGCTAATATACAATCGGGTTTGTACATTTTTACCTACCTACGACTTTTCCTCTTTCTAAATATATTAATCATAATAATGCATTATAAATTATGATGGCATGAATAAATTAGATGGAATTCAATTTAATTTAAATTTAATCATCGTTTTTAGTTTTGAGCAAATATAAGTTATTCTACGATTCATAGAAACTTAATAGGTAGTATAAATAATTGCCAATCAAAATGATTATTGTATAACATGAGTAGGATGCGGATACTCAGATTGATATTATAATCATACATAAATACATAATATCTTATATTTTAAGCATAGCTTCTTATCAGTTTGCATAATATATATCCTAAGTTTTACCCGATGTAATAATGATAAAAAAATGTATAAATAACAATTTTTATTTAGCATGTATATCAAGGTATATTCATGATCAACTGATCGCGTCATAATATTATATTACTATTAGCTATATTAGGTACTACTGTTCTAAATGTATAGGTAGGTATATATTTTGATATAAAAACTGTTTGCGTGTACAGTAAATTAAATAAAATCAGCGAATAGTAAATTGGGATATTGACATATAGTATATTATGCTTGTTCTTTGATAGTATAACATTATATAGATAAGCTGTAGGTTATTAATTAATATATTATATTTAAACGTATTGATTAAACCCTGCATAATTATATATATTTTAATCTCAATTTATAAATGTTTAAAAGGTCCTTTTTTTAAAAAAAAAAAAATGCCTATTATTTGGTTACCTATTTATTAATATACATATTATATACAGAGACAATAAAAATACTATAATGTACTATTACATATTCTCGACGGGACTTTTTCTAAATACATGACTACTTCAGTTTTCCGATCATGTTATTATTGAACATCGGTAAACCTGTCACGCTTTTTATATTATAATATGTTTGCAAATATCATAGTAATAATAATATATTCCGTTCGTTTTCAGCTATTGTCATATTGTGATGTACACATGGAAATAATACATTTTAGACAAAATTCGTACGCGGTGTTTCTATTATTATTTTCGGTAAGGGAAGACGCTATAATATAATAAGCTGCTGTAGAAGATAATATTATAGTGGTTCAACGATGTAATATTAATGGGGTGACACGTCCGGGCATAGAGCGTCGTCGGGTTGGCGGAGGCGAAGGAAGCACTCGACCTCTCCGAATACAAATACGTCTATGTATATAGGTACGATGTAAAATATAAATTATATTACACGCGCACGCGTATATAATATTATACACACACTAACTCATAGTTGTATAATATTATACACACACCAACTCATATAGTTGTATAATATGCACTTCCTGTTGCAACAGTGTTCCGGACACGACGCGTGTCTATCCTCTATCGACGCTATATAGATTCGAATTTGCATAATTCACAATAGCTACGCTGCGTATATTCTATGTATATAATTTATATAATCGAAAACCTTCACCCCGTCCGTCTCACCGGTCAAAATAAATATTATAATATATATATATATATATATATACATGTAGGTAGTTATAATTATTATATTATATTATAAAATAAAATAACATATTATGTATAGGTAGAGGCGCCCGGTATGTTATACAAACGACTGACGGGGAAAAAAAGCGTGAGCGGCGACAATATTATAAAGTGTAATAATAATAATAATAATAATAATAATATTAAAACGCCCGCAGTCAGTAATCAGTATGCTTATTCGTATACTATGTTTAATAACCTGTACGTACATCATTGTATATTATTTTGTCAGTTAAGTACAAGTACCTACACCGAATCGCAGGATCGCGATACGTGCGAGATTTATAATAAATTTATATTTCTATAATATATAACGCGACAGCGTGTATATAGATCGTGAGTGTCACGCCCGGCCATATAATAATGTTATTTACTCTGTCCTATGTATATATAGTATATCGCGATGACCATGTGCTCTCGCGTGCAACAGCGGTATACAATAATTAATACCGAGGCAATAATAATTTAACTACAATAATATAATGATTAATGACCGTATATATTATTATATCGTTTGTTTTTTCGCCACCGCGACTACGGACCGAGACTATATAGCTAAATGAAAATACAGCAGTCGACGCTTATTGGCACTCATTCGCCAATTGGACTCAAACGCATTGGTTCCGATTTGCACGTAGGTATACTCAAACATAGGAAAAAAATTGTCTACATTGAATTCACTATACCCACTGATTAATGGGTCAATGTATTTTTTTAAGGGTATATTTCCTCAGTTTTAAGTCGATTTTACCGCGTATATTTTGACAACTACCTATACCTAATACATTTTACATCATTTGAAGTCATTATTTACAAAACATCATTTTTAAAAAAAAAACAAACATTTTCCATTTTTACAGTCATAAATAAAATTGTCATGCGTATTTTCTCTTTACGAATGACATTATATACGTTTGAAATATATAAATAAATATACATAATAATGAATATTTAAGGGTACACAGGTAAATTAAATTGTTTTGTTATACAATGCATATTGCATATTATATAGGTATATTATATTATGTTTTTATTCTTGGACCTTTCACCTTATTGAATCATTCGGTTAATAAACTCAAATATCCCGGTCTCACTATAACCCAATATATGCGGCGACTACTGTAATATTATTTTCCGACATAAATACTAATATATAATACCTATACAAATTTCAATTCGAGGATGGGGAATTACCTTTTTATAGCTATCGGTTTGGTTAAAAATTAAAGGTACGGTGCGGATACCGGTATAAGCTGATATATTATGTGGTAATTCCAACGTACCCGGCTTTTTTTAAGATTAAGAAAAAATGTAGGCAACAAAAACGATTGCGTTGTAACATTTAAATGATAATACTATAATATAATATGTCATATACAACGCGCCTCTGAGTAGCGCGCGTATTTGTCAAAGTTCGGGTCGTCCAGCGGTGGCGAAGTTTTTTTTAGACTTGGCATCGATAATTCTCTGTAGTTTTTACAGCGGCACGCGGCCCCGGCCATCGTACAGGTCGTATATAGGTTCTTGCGACGTGGTTCACATAATATAGAAGCGATTAGGTACCAATAATAATATAATATATATTGCTTAAATCCGCGACACCGTTATCCGGGCACAGTGACGGAAACATATAATAATATGAAACATGAACCTACTCCGTTGACAGATCACGTGACAATATTATATTAATGGAATTGTATTAACTGATAATTAATGAAAAAAAAATAACAAGCCTAATAACTATATAATATTTGTTTATTATAGGTATAAGTACCTCATACTGTTTTATCAATCAATGCAGTATAAAATAATTAATGATAAGTTATATATCGTATTATAACGTTCGTCTCATTGTCTGGAAATAGTTTGAAGCTTATTATTTTAATTTAATAGGTAGGTTAATAATAAAATAAAATGAAATAGTGTTTTTTCTATTTAGATCATAGCATAGACGAGTTTTTAACAATTTTCAAAACTTTACCACTTATCTATTTAACACTAATTACTATATCATAATATAATATTCAACAATCGCATTATTACAATACAAGCCAATTAAACTGGTTATAATATCAGTTTAATCATAACTCATAATAACCTTTACTTTTCAACATGGCAGTATTAATATTTTTTAAAAACATAACGTTATTAAGAATTCATCATAATAATATGTTTATATAAAAAAAAATAATTTATTGTCTGATACAAGCACTTATAAAGTTATAACAACAAAACTTCTAGTATCTAGTTTATTCTGTTTACTGTCGGTTATACTATTTGAATAATATTATCTATAATATCTATATTTACTGTTGTCCATATATCATATTGTGATATAAAATATAGGGTCATTATTTTTTACAGACAACATTTATTTATTTATATAAAAATAAAAGGAAAAAAGTGTTAAGAGTTTAGATGAGTAATTTTACATATAGGCCAGGGGTAGATATCCTGAAAATTGTTGATGTACTAGACCTAAAAGAATAAAAAACTTAAAATGTATGTAGTCATTCAAAAAACTAAGATACATAAAAAAATCAAACAAATAGTTTTTACCATAAGAAATGTTGTTTTGTAATGATTTCAAATTATAAAAAAAAATAAATATTTTATAAATATTAATACTTTTCAAGTTAATGAGTGTTTAATTTACCCAGTAAAACAAATTTACTTTCACCAATTCCCCTAACATCGAAAAAAGAACGAGCTATAGATACATTGTGTCCACGTGCAGCAGATTTATTATTATCTAATATAGTTATATAGATTTTACCTTTATATAATTATAACTTACGAATACAAAAACACAGAATCGTCGCACTTGCTGTATCCGGAGAAAAATAGTGTATACTTTACAAATGCACACGTTCATATGCATACAGTATTTTCGGTGTATGTTCATGACCAGGGTTTGAATTTTTATGCTCAGAAAAGTCGAAATATGATATATATAAAATTATTAACCCATAATTTTCATAGTACATGGATTGCGTTTTGATCTCCAGCGGAAAGTCTTGTTACCAATATATTATATTATGTACAACATAATAATAATTACAATATTATAATATGTAGATGATGGTCTGCGCGTAATCCCGCAGGCTGCGTCTCTCTCTCTCTCTATATATATATATATAATATATTATATGCACGATGGCGCCTGTCAGACGTGCCTCATTCACCCCGCACAATCGATTTCATTTCATCTCGTCGTAATGTGCAGCAGTGGTATCCGAGGGAATTAGGCGGGTGTACTATAATATAGTTAACAAAAATAACCATGTATATAGTATCGCGGGGATATGAAAAATCACAGGGACTGTAAAATTACAAAACGCACGTTTATAGTATAATACCTATATTGTAATAAATTTACTATACGTATATTATATTTTATACGTAAATATAATATAGGTAGGTACTGGGGTGTAGGTTAACTAAAGAAATCGTAGTACACTCACCAGAGTTTAATGTATAAACACAATCGCAGCTTAGATCTCCATTCTATCGACTTCACATATGTAAAACGTTCTTTAAATAAGTACATCGTATCACTACTACACGGCTACACTCTACACATAGTATGCCTTTTTAACCATCAAATTGGAGCCGTCACTAATATTATATACTCTACGCGATGTATCATGTAACGATAATACTATAGTTGTACCTATATAATATAGGTATTTTAGAAATTCCATATTGCATAGGTAGGTCGTATAGGTCTATCATATAATATAATATTTGTTTTAAAAATTTCACTTAGACAGCTAAACATAAAAATAAAAAAAAAAAAAATAAATTCTAGTAAAATATCCTTCTTGTCAAAGTCTTAACATAATCACGCAAGCTTGTTATTAATTATTATTATGTTTTTAATATGATGGAAACTACTCATCAAAAGCTAAACAAAATAGTGAAGTAATAGCTAATTGTAAATATAATTATATAATATTACCTATAAAATATATTATGGTACATTTCGTCTTGATAATTCTAATATCTAAACATTCTTAACTATATATTCTTGGCTGGGTGTTATCAATGGATAACTTCCCAATCCTATTATTCGCCGTTAATTTTATATTCTTTCCTTTATCAAATCTAATTATTGTACAAATAACTGTATAGATTGTAAATGTATTTTAAATAATAAATAATAAAAAAAAAAAAAAACTGTATATTCTAACAATGATAATTATTCTTAAATATAGGTTGTAAATATACAAAATTAGATGAGCGTATATTAAAATCCATACGAAAAACATAATATTTTATTTTATAACGAATGTTGTTGTAATGACTGCAGTTTCAAGCCCAATAACATAGTTTTTGGATAAATACGACTCTATATAGCTGTCATCGCTGCCGGTGGGACAGACGCATTATTATTGTTGCGATGATACGTGTAGAGTATATTTACTAGGTATATTTTGTACAGTACACATAGTACCCCATGTGGCCATTGAACCAGATGTTTCTAATTTGTACACGTCATACAGATTGTAATAGCTATTTTATGTGAATGGCAGTTATACCTACGTTTTTATATAGAGAAATCAAATTTATGGAGTCAACATTTTTTTGAAAAAAATTTTTTTGAAGCCACAACAACAAATACGATTAAGGCTTTTGAAAGTGTTTTTGATGTGAAGAATTAACTGTAGGTACGTGTTACCATTGATTTAGGATACCTATGATTGTTATCAAAATATTTAATGTCTCGGAGTAAATGGATGTGAATATACAGTGTGAGGCGTAGGAGGTAATAGCATGTTTGGCGTAAGTATCTGCTTGTTTATTTCCTTGGATCCCTATTCCTTACATGGATTCCTTCATGCAGGTCATGACCCGGTATCCAAATCGTGGTGACAGTCTGTGTATTGGGTTTAATTTTGTATTTTTATAGATTTATACCTATATTGTTGGGTTGATAGACAATTTTGATGCTGGTATCTAAGAGTAAGAGTAAGAGAGTCGCTAAATATAATGGCGTTGGTTATTTTGTTTGGTCTGAAGTTATCGAGAGTATGGGAGATCGCAATAGTTTTAGGTAAAAACTGAACAGGAGTCTAGAATTTTGAGCATTTTACTTTGTTTTTATTGCATACCATCGCGGCTCCTACTTCGGTTTCTATTTTGGATATGTCAGTGGATAACATAGTATAGTTTTGGAAGTGACCAAGTATTAATTGTAAATTGTAATTAAAATTGTATATGCTGTGCAGAGTTTTGTTCTTAGGTAGTGATGATAATGCAACGTTTGTATTTCATCCATGATCCACGGGGAGTGATGAGGCCTTCGTGTCGGATGGTCTTGGAAAAATCAAAGTTGCTGTTTTGAAGGTCTGATGCCTTGTTGTATAGCAAAAATGTTTTAAGCACGTCTTACTGATAGAAACATGGCATTGTTCTTTTATTAGGCATATAGGTGGTATTGAGTATTAAGTATTGAGTATTGAGTATAAACTGGCGATCGAACTCGATCGAAATGCTCCGAAAACTAACCCTAAGCCGAAATTGTGTAAGTAGGACAAGGTACTGTTTCAATTATTTTTGTTAATACTTTAAAAGTAAATTTATTAAATTGTATCTAGTTTTCAATAGTTGTTAGAAGAGGATTTAGAGGACATTATATATAGGTTAGGTAATCTAATCTACAGTTGGTGGGCCGCCGGGCCGGTACACCTGTCGTGTATACGAGGACAAACACGCAGTGAAACACCCTGTGTGCGTGCGCGAGTGCTTGTGTGTGTATGTATGTATGTATGTATGTATGTGTGTGTGTGTGTGTGTGTGTGTGTGTGTGTGTGTGTGTGTTTGCGTCTATGTATTATAATAGTACCTATAGGTACGTAATATTGTACATTGTGCAGCATAATATACGTTCGATAAACACGCATTAGACGCCGGAACCGAGCGCAGACTTGCACTTCAAGGGTTAAACAAAATAATAATAATAATAATAATAATAATAAATATTATAATACTAGGTAATTGTGACGGCTATTGTGGCTATTGTAAACACACGTATATATGACAATATGTATTTGTGCGTGCGTGTGTATACGAACAACGCCCACTGCGGCATTATTATATGTGTGCATATATTTTATGTCTTTGTATTTTATGTGCTGTGCAGTGTGGTAGACAGAGTGTTAAAAAATCCCATATTTTTCCACGTTCTCCCCTAAATCATTTCATCTGACGACAAGTGTAAAACATTTTTGGGGTGCCCATATTATTGTATACAAGACTTGGATGAGACACCAACAATAATCGTCAACCATATGTGTGCGCACTTCGTTGTAGATAATTATAATACAACAAAAACACTACACGATAAAAATTATAAAACATGAGTCCAGGCGGTCTTTTTCTTCAAAAAGTAATTTTTTGATTACTCGTTATTCTTTGAAAATCCATTATAATACAAAGTAAATGCACGACAGTTGTAAATTATAATAATTAATAGTATTCCTACATAATATGCGGAACACCCTGTTTAGGCATTGTGTAAAAAAATATCAATTATTACCTGAGGTAAATTATTTAGATAAAACCATCTTATAAATTTTATGGTGTTCAAGAACGGAAAAAGATTTCTTTTTGGAATAGGCACCTGGGAAATCCGTTTATACGTAGTTAGTTACTTGTAAATATTTACTATCGTTATACTGCAATCCCCCAACTGAAATATTTTAAAATTTATTCAGTTAAATGCACTAAAAATTGTGTGAAAAAAATGCATTTCTCGTAGTAGGTATATACATTTGTGATAGGTACCTAATAACATTATACATATAATTCATATCAATCTAAAGGCGCAGCAGTTTTTCCTTGACCCTCGAGAAGCCTGTACATAAAATTATTACGTACCTACTGATTCATTATACATCCGGTCCAAACACGTTAACACGTTCTATAGATAAGAGATTAATATACAGGGCTGTTGTCATTATTATTAATATAAAATATTAACTAAATATTATAAGTGTCTAGAATATTTTAACGTGGAAAATGAATTTAAAAAAAAGGAAATTGTACCATGATCCATTACAATGGCAGACTATTTTAGTTTTATATACGTAGAGTATACAATAATATAAGCTAAAAACAACCTGGTCGCTACTTAGTTATAGACTAATTACTAAAGCTATACTTTCTAATACCTAATGTATACCGTTGTCAAATGTCGATAATTTGCTATCAAAATACTATAAATTATAATTTAATAATTGATACCGATTACCATTACAATGTAACAAATAATTATAATCATTTCAAATGCAACATAATTGACACATATAAATATAGAATGCATCTAATGACTCTTAAATCAACTATTTATTTTTGAAACCAATTAGCAAAGTTTAAAACGATGATATACTATCAATAAATTATCATCATTCATCACATCTTATATTGATCAGCTCTGAAAATGGTACGTCACCAGTTCGGGAATGTTTTTAAATACCGTCATATGCCATTCTTTATGCTTATTCAAAAATATATTTTAAATTATACATATAATTGACTTTTTTTTAATCTTTCACATTTAGAAATGACAGATTTATAATATGTATATGTATAAATTAGAGCTTCAAGTTACAAAAATTATATTGGTTTAGTTTAATACAGTTATATATTATAATAATCTATTCCATAGTATTTTCGATAAATAAATGTCCGTCTAATTGAGGTGGGTCAATGTACGTAACTGAACACAAGTGATTATGACAATAATTTCCGGATGTTCAGCTGCAATCATTTGCGTGTTTATAAATGTATAATGATAAATGATAAATGTGATATTATATAAATGAAACATACATTATATAACTTTTAAATTCTAATATTTGTATACTTACATACAACACACGTTTATATGTGGTACAAACGCAATAATTATAATTACGAAATGTACACACATACGATGATACAAATACAAATATTTCTATAGTACCAGAAATTCACAATCTTCTAAACAGTCACTTAAAATTTATTTCGTTTTAATTTGTCGTGTTTATCTTTATTTTAGCGTAAATGGGATTCCACCAAATTGGTCACATATTTTCAATATTCCAATGCGTCAGATAGTATTAACTGTTATTTATTATCAATATTCTAATTGGGGTTATATTTAAGGACAATTGTTACGAATTATTTTTTGACCTATTAACTCATATTAAGATAAAGTTTATCCAATGATAGAGACAAACACATTTGGCACCGTCTAATTACACACAATATTCATAAAACGCGCTTCAATAATTTTGTGCATATATATTATTATATATATAAATTTGTATACAGCAAAATTATTGTAAGGTAATCTGAATATAAGTCAATACATTCAATTGAAATTGGAGAAACAATAGTCTCGGCATTTGGCAACAACAAAAAATATAAAAATATATATTAATAATAATTTTAGAAAAAGTATGTTGTATTTTTTCTTAAAAAATTCTAGAACCTACTCAGCATTTCCTTGGACTTGGGTGTAAGATATTATACTATCTTGTGACCTTTTTTAACAGTAATAATATTCAAAATACTGAATGTTATGCTCGAGTTCTAATTTTATCATGACGTGTTGTCATTGCGTTACGATAAGATTTTGAATTGCTTACATACTATTTGTAGGACACAATGTTATTTATTTGGTTTTACATATGTCGTCGAGTCAATGTAATACATTTTGGCTCTTTGATATAACGCAGAACCATTTTTAACTTGGGTTCCAACATTATCGTGGGAGTTAGAAGGCAGTATACCGTGAAAGTGTGAAGCGACGCGCGTTTCGGGGGGACGATGGAAAAATTGACGTGTCTTACTGGATCGCGTGTTAATTTTACACAATAATGAAGTTGAAGTAAGTATATAACATAATATAATATGTGCATTACGATAATTATTTACCGAGGGACCGGTTACAAATGTTACAAATTACAATACGTGCGTAAAATATATTCTAATTCGGTATCAAGTTTCATGCGGGATGTGCTAACGAGGTTTTACTGCACTTATAATACTCGAATACATTATTATGTTTTACGTCATATTTAGTATATAATATGCCATGTGGCTTGAATAGTATAAACCAGTCAAAAAAAGTTTGCAAAATATCAAATATTGTAAAGATATGTAAAAATGTATTTATTTCGGCCAGTTAAATTCGATAAAAAAAAAACATTTCAGCAAAAAAATATCATTCGTCTAAATTAAAAATAATTTCGGAGAGAAATGGCCAACTTTGATCTTTGATTTGTATAATAAATAAATAAATAAAATACTAAAATAGTTATAATTTAATACAACATATCATAAATAATGTGTAGCATGTATATATTGTATATATATAGCCGTTCACTGATACGATATATTTCATTATTAATTTAGGAAAATTATATTTGTATATAATAACTTTAAAAAGCGTTTAAATATAATATGGTTTTGCTTATGAAAAACATAAACTTTTTTATTTTCAACCGTTTAATTTATATCATCAAGTTAAAAAAGAGAGAATCGAGGCGATTTTAATGTTATTAGTCTTCAACAGTTTTACAATACATATTGATTAATAATTTCATTAGAGTTTAATAGTGCATACATTTGGGATAATATTTTAATGGTTATAATTTATAGTTTTTGATCGATTATTCGGTGCTTAAACTATAAACTGTTTTAACGATTTAGATAGCATGTATATATACACGCACACAGACCATATTATATAGAAATAGATACATACTTTTCAAATACATAGGGCCTCTAATTAGTTATTAAAACTAGGGAGAAATGTATACTGATGTACTGATATTTAAAGGTATAACTTCTTGAACGACGTGGTGCCGCTATATTACCAAACATGACACGTGTGTCGCGCATGAAGTCGAAGGAAATCTGTCAGGAAATTCTCGCAAATACGATTCTCAGCGTTCATTTCCGCGTATAATATTTACTTATACGAACTTACAATAGATTTCCGCGTGGCTGTAACGACATTTTTTAATCGAAAAAACGTAATATTCTCTTGTCGTGGTCGTGTGAAACGTAGGTACTGGTGAGTTGTACATACGTATATGGTGTTCTATCGAACATAATAATATACACTATACACGTTACGGATTTACATATTTTATTTGCAACATTATGCAAGTACAGAAAACTAATGATAATATGGTTGTGTAGGAAATTCGGAAACGAATAATAATCAGTGACGTTCCATATTTGTATACATTAATATTAGATTCTATATTCTGATACTGAGCCAAATAGTAAACCAAATTAAACACGTTTTTGTAACCACAGATGGGACATTGAAATTATTATCGAAAACGCATACATTGTTTTGTCTCTATTTGAACACAGCATCATACATCACAAGACGTAGATTGTGAGAAAACATAAAATCCTGCCTGGCTAAAAATTAATTTTGTTTCGGTGCGAGTTTCGAGATACAGTTCAGAGTTCTGGAGCAAATATAATAGGTGATATCGGCCTTTGTTTAAGAACTAAGAAGTGACTAATACATAATAGGACACTGACACATTCTTTTCTTAATGTACATACACATAGATAATTACGTATGAGCCAATATAGGCGATAGTGGGCACTTGGTCTTAGATTTAATATCTGAATGACCCAATAATCAAGAGCCAATGCACATTACACACTCGTATACAATATATTATATATACTTTCGGAGACCACTCGAAGTATATAATAATACACAATAAATAATAATCATAAACCGAAAACTTTTTCCTATAACATTCAATATCAGTATATCACACACAACGGATGATATTATATAATGTAAATGGAACGATAAAATATTGTACAGAATTCAACTGCGGAAATGACGTCCCGTTTAGCGATTATTATTGTAGTTCTGCGGTGTTGACTTACTATAGATAGCATATTTACATGTTCACATACGCCGTGTCAATTTATTTATCCCAGTGGTGGTCGTTCAGTGAAAAGCTTCGTATTACACACTTCAACGGGCTTCGAGGAGTAATAAATAAACGAGTAGTATAGGTAGTATAATATAATATATTCTGGAACTTGAGAAATAAAAATACTCCGTCAACATTATGTTTAATGGGTACCTATATTATAGCTATATAGGTTAAAATAATTTTATTTTGTTGGGTAACCAACCAGTGATATATTATATAGCCATACAGCTGCCATTACTGTCATAAGATTATTAAGTTTGGGATAATTGGAATATTGATGAAATATTTGTCAATTAATTTGTGTTTTGAGATAATATAGTTGTAGTTGTAATTATAACAAGAGTACCTATAATGATGAGTTACAATAGAGAAATGTGGTACCAAAATCAAGATCGAATAATGGTTTAACTCTGTAGATATTATCAGGTATTAAATCCGAGAAGATACTGTAAAACACTTTTAACTTATAATATACAATATTTAAAAACATAATATGTTTCGAATCGTATACTTAATAAATACTACAAAATAATGTTCATCATAATATATTTTGGACTAGATAAGGTTAAGTGGAAAAGTTTAAAGGTAAAAATGACAGAAGGCGTTTCTTATTATTATGTGGTTCTAAAAGCTGTAAAAGGTCAAATAATTTAGTTGCAGTATAGGCGTATAGCCAGTGTCAGGCCGACATATTTATACAAATGAATAAAATATAAACGATAAAAGTGATATTTTCATTACTATTAAAATTGATTTTATTCCTTTATAAAATATATGAACAGTAGGTATATAGCTTTATTTCGTAACAATGTTCTTCGACGATTGGCGAGTAAATGAAAAAGCTAAAATGTCATAATGTTCTGATAGTTGAAAAATACATTTATTGTACATTAATATTTGTTATGTCGAGTGTCGACTGTTATAATTTTAATGTAGGTATAGTTAAATATTAATGCTAATATGTTCAAGAGAAATGCATAATAAAATGTAACTTATTGGGTCATATTATAATTAAATATTTATATTTTACAAACATAATATAAGATATAGGAAATAGGAATACAATAAGAGATTGTAAGATACAATATACATATTATTATATCACGTGTATTTGAATATTAAATTGATTAAATGTCTGATCGACACACGACGATGTCTATACCGGAAACATTGAACTAATAATTCTTAGAACCGTTTTAATTTTTAACCTAACAGTCAAAAAATCCTGACATGACACAGATTAGACGGGTGTTGTGCACTATATTAGATAGTCTCAATAATAGAATATTATATGTATCATTGTTTTAAATTTAAAAGCAAATATAAACAATCGCTTCCGTGTTAGTGCACTTGTTGAGGTTTTTTCAATATTTTTTATCCTTCCTTGACTTTTAAAAATATATAATATATATATATATATATATATATGATTATATATAGGTAGGTAGGTACTGAGTTATGTGTAAGCATTACGCGTTAAAGCGTATATATACTATTACTACCGTACCTATATATGACTAGCGGCGAGGAAACTGTTGACAATTGGTGTTTACTGTTTATATTATTTCAAATGTCCTGTCTTTTACTCCTTTGTATACCTATTATTCCACCGTATATAGAAAAACAAGGTCTGTGTAGAAATACTATGCACTGCTTCCAGTAATTGTCTTGTTATTTTCTTCGTTGGATAAAAAGAATGCGAGTAAAAAAAACTCCTCGATCGTTCAACAATCACAAGCATCATAAGAGTAAAAACAGCATACCTATATACAATACAAAAAATCGATAACCGTATCTGTCGTTATCCAATAAAAGACAGTCAACTAAATCAAAAATAGTCGGCAGCGGGATACCTACCTCTTATTTACCACTCATAATTCAATATCGTGAGATTCTAAAAACTGAGTCTCGTCCTTTCTCTCGTAACAGTGACACACGTGTTGACATAACGCGATACCCACACTCCAACAAAATGAAAACAAAATATATTTCTTCAGCTGCTCGTTATTTAAAATGTTTACAAAAATAATATTCAAATCTATGAAATATCAAAATATTTTATTGAGTTTAAATTAATTAGGTATTCTCCCAATAATCTCAAGTAGGTATATAAAAACATATTATCGTAAACTATCTTAACGATATTATTTTCGTTTTTAACTTTTGAATCATATTAAGTACCTAATCAATATCACATGACATGTTACACATGCTATTGACAATATGTACCTATTATTTATTATAACGAGAATTCTAAGGAAAGTCGTTTTACTTAACAATTCTGTAACTAATTGCAAACACCATCAATTAATTAAATAATACGGTATAAAAACATGTCAAAAATTCGTAAAATCTATATAGATAAAAATTAATATTTTCTGTCTGTCCTTTATGCATTCCTAAATCGTTCATCCGATTGCGATGAAATTTGGTACAGAGATATAGATTACACCTTTGAGAAGAAGATGAGCTACTTAAAAAAATGTAAATTAGAGGTCCAACCCGGGGAAGTGTTCAAACAGGGATTTTGAAATTTACGATGGAAATTGTTGCTTATAAATGGTTGTTATTGGTTTTAATAATAATAATTATTATTATTGTGATTAGCCTGTTGGCGCAGTGGCACTTCTATGTATTTTATAGCACAGAATGTCTAAAGTTCGAACCATGGCCGATGGGTTCGGTGGACCAATGTTTTGCATTGTTTTATTCTTATTTTTTATCTATACACACGCGAATGTTTGGTTTTTATTCATCGGATTTTAGTACGGTTATGTTAGGTTAGGATTTTGTTATAAATTGAATTAATCCGCCGTAGGTTGAATTTTAATTAAAAACGACAAACTTGGTATAAATTTGATACTTTAGTTACACTATACACTGTACAAACCAAACGGGGTCCAAACGCGATCTACCACAGGTATATTGCCTTCCTGATAATATACTGCCCGCATAACCACAAGCGAATCTCACGGACGCCGGTCGGGATGACTATACGTCATATAATATAATTTACACTTAAAAAGACATTGCTTCCGCAGTGTTTTACACCCAAAAGGAGTTGAACAATCAGAATTTTTTCTCCGGGCAACGCCGGGTAATTCAGCTAGTTATTTAAAACTGTAATAATATGAAAAAAGCAACACGAATAATGAAGATTGTAGATCTGTAGAGCAGTATTTTAGTCTAAAAAAATGTTAGTAGACTAAATAACAAAATGTGCATTATACCACCATATTATAAAATAATATTTCTTTGCTCTATTCAGAATTTCGAATGTTTATAGATTTAATTTAGGGGGGGGGGGGGGGTAGGAATCCTAGTAGGGTTTCGGGATGGGATATATAATAATAATAATTCTACATAGTACATACACGCATACTTTTATTTTCCGGAGGGAACTGGGGGAGGGTTGAACCCCTAACCCCTCACCCCATATATACACCACTGTACATTTTACTGGACATGTTAGTCACGATAATTAAAATAATATCTATCAAATAGGTGTTACCTGTACGTAATACGTAAATACTAATAGCGTTTAAATGTTTTGATACAATTACGTTTTACAATATTTTAAAATAATGAAAAAAATGTATCCAAGTATATAGTTATGTGCAACATTTAAAAGCCAAAATTGATTAAGTGTCATAAAATATTTTATGCATCTAAACGTTTTGGAACGTATATTCGACTAAACCGTTTTAACGGCTTCATATAAACGCAGTGAATTCTATATAATATATTAGTGTCGTTACCCATTTTTATACAAAACGACGGATGTTATTTAGTATTAGAGTTGATTTATTGGTCCCCGGTATTTATACTACGCCAATCAAAATCTAATTAAATTATTTTCTTAATTCAATTAAAACCATTTAAGTGTTTCTTGTATAACAAGGAAATATATTGTTAAATATAATATTTTTTTTCAAAGAGCTAGTAGACAATAATATGTTAAATGAAGTTAAATTATAATTGTTGTAACTATAGCCACTAACGATACAATTTTAAAAATGTTAAAAACAAATTTAAAATTATATAAACAGTTTCATAATTACATAAGACTGCGGTTAAATCTTAAATGTGTATATTTATATATTATATTTTGTTTATAATATTTCGTTTTAGTTTTTATAAGATTTAAATTTGAATGGTTATTACTTATTATAATTGTATTAAAATAATATAGTTTAATAATTTCTATGAAAAAATCAATTATTACAAAAAACACAAAAAAAAACAGCAAGATTTGTGATATATTAAATTTGTACATTTATTCAAATCAAACACACACATGTTGAATGTAGATACTTATAAGTTATAAGTTACCTACATTAATAACTTATTTAGATAATGGTTGTAATTTACTAATACAGTGAGAAAGTAAAGGTGTAAAACTTAACAAATTTTATTTGTTGTTAGACGTCGTTAATTGAAAATAGGGATACGGGCTACAGCACACTATCGTCGTAGGTAATTCATAAGCACTAAGCAGGACTAGGGTTTGTATTCAGCTACATGTTTTTTTTCGCAACGTCCAAATTTAATAGAGTTTTAGTCAGTAATGTCACGATTTGTATTATTTTGATGAAAATAGTACGATTTTCATATTATATATTTAGCTTTATGCATACATAATATTATATTATATTAATCAAAATTTAATAATAGTCCGTAGACCATATTTAAAAATGTATAAATACGTGACTATATAAACATCGTTTAATATTATTACTTATTAGTTATAACAAATCAATACTGAATTACTCATTAATCACAATTAATTAAACTACAGGGTAGTCCGGTGTCACAGTGTAAAGTATATGTAGAAAACGGGAGATCAGCTATAAGTATTATACTTTTTTGTATACTATTGTAGACCAGACATAATAAATCAAAATATAAATAGAAACTTGGTTTTAAGCATTTAGATATAAAGGTAACGACCACGACGTGCGGACGAGTAGTTATAACTAGATAATTTAAATTCACCAAATTTATGGGATTTTTTCAAGACCATTTATTTTCCTCGATTCGTTTTTTAAAATAAAAACAGTCTTTGGACTAACTAATAGCACAGGTTTTATTAAATGTATAACATTATAAATTATAATATTTTATGGTTTTTCTGTTACCACTGCAGCAGTGCAGTGACACACCCTATAAAAAACTATTATACATATTATACCTTATATTGTTTAGAACTTATCGTCAGTACTCAGTGAGTTATAACAATCGTTTCTATACGGTGCAATACGTATGTACTATATCGTATAACCTACCGCAACGTACGGTCACGCGGCACACCTCTATTTATAAAATGGTATATTAATACTACACGTACAGAGTATCTACCCTATACAGGTTTACGTTTCACGAATACTTGCGTATAATATATATTATATTGTATTATTTTTGGGGCTGTAGAACGCCATGTGTTACTAAATAGAGGCGGTGTCCTGGGTGCAGGATTATTATTATTAATTAACATTTTCCCTAGACGTCATCGATCTCAGCTCGCGTGATGTACGCTATCAAAAAAATAATTTATATAAATATCAGCCGTAGTCTGGTCGGTCGGTTTGAATGATGGATAGTACCTATATAATATTTATAGGTGTATACGAGCACATTATAATATAATATATACGATATACCTTTATATTATAGTCTATACTGGCTACTTCCATAAGAACTGTCATACTCCATAAGTATATTACACAACACACATTGTATTAAACAGTAATAAACACATTATTGCATACAGACGGAACCCAAATGTTACACATATCCGTCCTATCCTAGTATTTTTAAAAAACCATTCATACAGGTCATAGATGACTCACAATAGACTTTCTCAAATTGTGCACCTGCGTTCGGACTTTTGATGTTCAGATTTATGATGAGTTGTGTTTACCCATAAGACCATTAGCAACGATGATACATAAAGCGTTTGTAGAGTGACCTCGAGTACAATAATATTATTCCTTCCTCAGCTTGACTCCACGATAATAGAATAATATACTGTCGTAATTCGTAATCATAATAGTATGTAATAACAATACAAATTATACTTGTACTTCCAGCTTCCACGTTTTTTATACAGTAAAACTAACCTAACCTGCAGGCTGCAGAGTACCTATTCATTTTTTAATTTTGATAACATTAATTTGATGTATTGTGCAATCACAATCTATAGTCATATTATTTATTATTATTTAAAAATAAATCTCTCATTATTCTCATAATATTTCTAAGTAACAAGTATTGAAGTGTCCTTAGGAAAACATATGTTTAGTACTTTGTCGGTATACGAAAAAAAAACCAAAATTATAATATAATCAAAATTTTTGAGATATATATTTTTCTTTTATTCTATTACTGTTACTTAATAATAATAATATTTGTATAATTATTATTAAATAATATTAAAAAATTTAAATTAATTTATATAATGCATTACATTGTTGTAATGCATTATATTCACACAAATGTTTTTTAAATTTATATTTTTAACTAAAAAAAAACTAATTTTCAACTTCTAACTGAAGTTATTATTTTTACCAAACTAACTTCTATCAAACTAAGTTAGAAATTTGGTAAATTTCAGAAACGTAATTATATTATAAATTAGTGACTTTTTATATTAAAGTAACTTAACTTTAAAAAAGTGACTAACTTGTCCAGCTTTGTCCGGAAAGTTGCCCCCGAATCGCCATTAATTCATAATTGATGAAATCCAGTAAGGTTCTAGAACCCACGTGGCCCTATAGCGACATAAGACACGCATATACCCAATGGCATATAAAATACGACTATTTTAGCAAAATATGTAACTGCTTGTCTATACAGAGCGGTTGACGCGTGCGGTTGAACAGTAGCTGATATTAAATAAAAACCGTCCTACACCGAAAGGGCGGAAGTATAGCAGCAGTCTAGCTCAGTATCAGTAGACTGCATGCAGATCTCGCAGCGCGCGCGCGGTATTTTCCTGTCCGCCGAGAGTCGTCGTCGTCGAGCACCGACTGTTCGCCGCATAACTCGACTAAATCTCCTCGTGGCCGCCGTCTGCCGAACAGATGCCCAACGGACGCTCTGGCTGACACTGGAACCGGAACAGTGCAGCCGTCATCAGCAAGACGTATCTTTTGGCGTCAAACGCCTACGTGGCCGCCGCCGCCGATCCACATTGCGGAACATCCACGAACGCATGTTCCCTTAACTATAACGACCACCGCGTTTTTATTTAATAATTATTTACTGTTATTCGTCGAATTTCAGTTTATAATATAGATTGGTGTTCCGGTGTTCGATGACCATAATAATATTATAATAATTAATAACTATATCATCCCGCCGATCGTTTCTGTTGGTACTTGGTAATATATACGTATTTCTTTACTCAATAGTGTATTGTATAACTCACTAATAGAAATTGAAACATCGTAAAGTACGGTTTATGAAAAATTAACAAAATTACCCCTTTTGATTTTTCCGAACGAATAGATCGCTACAAAAATATTACTGAAAATATCAGTTCAGTTAATCTGACGATATCATTATACTATTATTTATTACCACGGCTACGCAATATTATAGAAATAAGTTTTAGTAGTTTTCGTAAATTGCACATATTATTAGAATACATTTTATATTCTGTGTGATGTTCTTCGTTAATGTACACATTATATAGTTACACGCGCCTATAAATATATTAAAATTTTTACTTATACCTATATTTCGTAAATCGATGTTATAACCTTATAGTAGAAGTGCAGACTTTATAGACTATTAGGTATTGGTTGTTAAAACACAAATAGATGGTTAAATATTTTTGCTAACTAACTTTAATAAAGTTAATAATAGATAATATTATATAATTATCCTTATACGTTTTTAAATACTTCAATTGGTTTTATAATTGATCATAAATATATCCTACACAGTGTACATTATAGGCACATAATATTATATATTTATATAATATATAATACATATACCTATTATTAGTACCTATATATAATGTGTATTTATAATAATAAGGAGGATGTTTTGGATGTAAAGTGATTCTGTAAACATTGTATCTCGCATGATTCCCCGATTTCGACGGTTCGATGCCCTCTATACCTACCGGTTACCATGAATCTAATAGTCGATGTACATCTATTAAGGAGCTAAAGTTTAAACTATAATACTATAAACATCCTAAAAGAAATATTACATAAAAATGCAATCAAAATGTTTTGAAAAAATAGTTCATTAACATACATACTAACAATGATAACATATATTTCCTATAGTATGTATTAGGTACTGTATTAGTAATTAAAATAATAATAAATTAAAATACTCAATCATGTATCGAAACCACTATTAGAAATTTGGAATGTTTATTAGATTTATGAATACGCAATTTCGTTTTATAATAATGTCATATAACTAAATTTGGTCCTTACACTTTAAAAGCTAAAACCAATCAAACCAATATGGTTATTACTCACAAATTAAATGTCATAGTTTAAGAAAATCTTTATTAGTAACAAACAAATATGTTTACTAACATATATTACGAATTTGACATAACTTTCCAGTAAAATAAATACAAATTAATGATTTTTCTCCAAATACACTATCTTGAGTTAAATTATTATAATTTCTAAAGTTTAAAAATGATACCTCTATTAAAATTTGATATTTTACCAAAAATTGTTGTTTCAACATACCTACTGAATAATATTACACTATCGTATTTTACCATGTATCTATTAACCATACAAACCTATACACTTAAACCGGATTCACAGCTACGTCGAGCATTGTGCCGTGCTTGGGCGTGGTAACAATGGTTACAACTCGTTACCATATTGGTTTAAATGTCGAGTTCTATAGTAAATCCATGGTATACTCGGTTGTAACTTGGTTATTGCACGACACCAAAAAAGTATTGTCCAATCAGAATGTGATTTTATTAACACGACGTATACATCTATAGCAGCTGTGAACCAGGCTTTATATAATATATCATTTACTTGTTAACACCAGTTAAAGTTCGGTGGTTAAAGTTAAATAATAATAATAATAATATGGTGTTGAATTAATTATAATAATTTGATTTATTCACGTACCACATCCTCGTAGATTGGCGTTGATCGGGCCCGTCGACTTGTATTGTTGGATTCTTGAATGGGTCTTGAAAAAACGGTTTGCACGCTAATGGCCAAAAGGAACCATCGGACAACCAGCAATTTGAACGGCATAGGCTCGACGAATATTCGGGCCGTTAGCATGTTATCATACGCCACCCAACAGTCATTTATGTCTGATATAACACTTGCTACAAAACACAACACGAACGGAATTAAAAAAAACTAAAATAATACGCAACACATTGAATACATACAAATATTATATTATATTATATTGGGTGCTAAAATAACTTATAATGCAATAGTTTTATTATTTTAATTTAGGTAAGTATACCGGATTATTGACAACATGCAATTTTAATGCCTTGTTCCTAAGCAGCATTTTTTTGAAGTACAGAATATATTGAATACAATAACCAATTTTGGACTAGCAGTTTTTAAATAGGCCACCTTCTATATAGTACCTTTGACAGGTTAACCAACCTTTTTTGGGCTCTCACTAGTTTACTACCGTACGCCACTGGGATTTTCCATGGGTTTACTTGGAAACAGTTTTGACGATTTACACAAAAATTGATAAAAAAAAAAACTAATAATAATATCTGCAAGCTCGTTATACCATCAGAAATTGGCAACACTGTACATTTTAAATCCGACTAGAAAATACCCTGAATGGGTCTCAACTGTCAATCCTAGTAATATTTTTGAGAACTCAAATGGATTCTCAAAATCGATTTTAAGTAACTTGAAAAAAACTTTGAACCTATTGAAAATAGGCCTAAAATTTGATGTTTTTAGATCGAAATTTTCCTAATAATATTGTGTTTCGGTATATGATAAATAATAAAACATTTTATGCTATTTTGTCATTCAAAAGTAAAAAACTTAAAAAGTAAAACGATGAAATAGAAAAAAATTTTGTTTTGTAACGACTTAAACTAATGTAAAAGTAATATACTAATATTTTCAAAAACGTTAGTTTTTACCGAAATAATGAGTGTCTTACGTTAAATAGATTGCCATGTTTATTATATTGTATTAGGTATTTACAATAACCAGTTAATCGTAATATCATATTATTTTAAATTGTTCTATGATTATCAGTATTTGTTCTTAAAAGATTTTTAAAAATTATTGTATTTTACATGATATTGCCTTGGTTTACGATACAAGAAATAAGAATCAAACTAGATTATAACAATATAACTCAATTGTGAATCACTTACCAAATATCGCGATACCAATATACCACAAAAAAAATAATATCACCAGTAAAATATCACATGGACAAAATTTCGTTAGTATCTATAAAATATAGCAAAAATACAACTATAATAATATGACTAGACTAATCCTATAAGTTATAACATTTGTATACTTTAATATTAATAATAATAATAATTATTATATATTATTCTATACTAACTATTAAATATTAATTATACTTGGATGATTCAAGTTGTATAATATATTGTACTAATGAACTATATAATTATATTGTTATTTGCGATATATTTTATAGTAACAACATTTTTTTGTCCATCATGCAATTTTTTTATTACGCAAGATTTTATCAAATATATGTTGTCAGTATACCCTTAAATTATTCTTTTGTAGACCGTAGATGTTTATATTGTTCGTTTTGCCATATGATACATTAGTTTTTTTAATAGAAATCATTTTTTATAAAAATATTAGTGGACCAATATTTTAGACGGTTTAATAATAATTAACCATAATAAACTGATATCATATTGATAGTCGAATAGTGGATACACGACGAAGAATAATTATAATAATGAGTTATAATATTTATAATAAGTTAATGATGTCTATAACTATTTCGATATCACTATTCGCACTATAGCCAAGTTTGACTGATTAAACCTTATTGTACTTTTATTGTTCAATAATAAAATAGTAAATTTCATTGAAGCCATTTAAGAGGACAAAAAACTGCACCTACATAAAAACTTTTCACATACAGGCATCCCGGCGATGAAAACTCTAACAATAATGTATAGTGTTAATTATTTGTATAGCTAAATACAGTATACAGTATACCTACATGTATTGTATTGTTCATTGATATTTGACACTATGATACTTTAGTTTGTGATACTAAATTTAATGTTGAATTTGACTTTTTCTTTTAAATTTAAATGCGTTTGATGAATTATGAATAAATAGTACATCAATAAAAGAAATTTCAATTTTTAATTATCACGTGTACAATTTAAATAACATATATTTTATTATTTTAAATTACAACCTATCTATAGTGTCTAGTCAGTGGCGCTATTCAATTATTGTGGATAGGCATTTAAATAATTCTTTGACAACAACAGTATACATACATTTGTTCACAATATAAATGAAATTGATTATATCGACTCTCAAGTGATTTGAAAATAATAGTACAACACTAAAACTATTTTAAAATAAAAATAAATACATACATTAAAAAAAAGAATTTGTACATTTTTGGTGTTTATTATATATTTTTATTATTAGTCATATAATATAAAGTATAGTGTTATTTATCAATTTTACGAGGGCATAATAAAGCACGTCATAAACGTTTTTTTTTTTAGTGCTAGAACTACTGTTCATTGTCGAGATAATGACCTGTACCGTGTATTATATTATACGGGGTATCCGGTGAACTGTAGTAAAGACAATATTATTATGTTGACCAAAAGACAAAAATTAAACAACTATACTTCAAATCTTATGTACCTACTACCCAAGGCCGTAACCAGAAATGTATTTCAGGGGGGGAGGAGTTGTCCAAAACATGTATATTGCAATTTTATTGAAATTAGGTTCTGATATTTGGTTAAAAATAAGACATAATATTGAAGCCCTCTGGACCCCCACCCTTCAGATACGGCCTTGCTACAACCTACCAAATAAGACGAAGGCCACCCCGCCGGCGCATGTACAATACACGCACAGTACAAACATGTCGTCTGAGTATTCGTCTTATACGAAAGATACGTTATAGGTGTATAACAAAATGGTTGTCTACAACATGGGTATAACTTTTGGCTATTGTTTGGTCAGCGGTTTTTTGCTACGGGACACGCGGCGATCGTTTCTTATACAACAATCGAACACCCTGCAACGATAACAATGCGACTTACAATATATAAATATCACTATTGTTATATCACTAAGTTAATTCAGTGCTACGCGCAACAACTCGCAAATTGAGCACGTCCACGCGATATCCGTTATAGTTTTGGTCTGTCGACAGTCGACACGCAGCGGCAAGACGCTGTTCGGCGCTGACTAGTATTATAGGTGTGGATTTTAGACCTGCTCTCAGCGTCCCAAGTCTCTGCGTGTTGGCTATCGGTCGGGAGCCGCGAAGTTTGCCGCTCGCCACCAAAACACGATCGATATCAGAACGCGCGATGATGAGTCAACAAATGTTTCGCTACCGTGTAACACAATATGTAGAGTATATTATTATTATTTTTTCTACTATCAGTGTGGTGCGTAGACGATCGCACCGGAGTGCGTAGACATATTATTTTCCCGAATCCGCAGGCGTGTACAGTGGCAGGTATTAACATTATTATCACAAAATATTATAATACTGTTTACGGGACTATAATATTGTTTATTGATGAGCGTTGTACAGGTGCGCGATGATTATAACATGTTTATTATTCAATGATATTTAAACGTTTATAACTTTGTTACAATAACGTGTTATGTACCGTTTTTAGCGGTTATCGAATTTCTCGAAATTCAAATCGCAAGTAAATAAGGGTTTATTTATTATCTATGCGTGATGCGTGTAAATAAATACCTAATAAAATTGTTGGATCCATCTCTCGACAATAATACGTACCTACGTAACCTACCTACGCAAATGCCAAATATTGCAGCTCACATATTATTATCGTGTTATTTTTATATACAAGTGTAACGCCGTGTAAGTGCCTACCTATACAACGGACCTGCAATATTATATTGTTGTTTTCTCGGTGCGATTATATTTTATACAACGTATAATTGCGATTTCATAATTGCCAATCAATGCAGACCATTTTAATAATGTTTATCGTGGTATAATTGTTAGATACCCAACAGTTTTAAATTCTGAGCGGAGCGATATAGTTGTCAAAAGCGCAAGAAAAACCAAATGAAAATTAAGGAAAAACTGGAATTTTTACGCAAAATCGGTTTTCGACCAAATCGATTTTCGTTTTTTGTGTAACACTATAACAAATTACCGTAGATACATGAAATATTCACTGAATGTTTATATTATCATTTTATATACGACATAAAATTTTCAAAATATTTTGACTTGTTTTGAGCTGCTTACGGATATATTAAGTTTCCAATTTGTTTAGTTCTTTTTTTTCTATAAACATCAACAAAATGTTATTCGTTGTGTCAAAAAGCTTGAAAATGTACTACAAGGCTCCTAATATATTGTTACAATGACAGATGAAAAATATTAAAAATACATAGCCACAATTTTTTTTTTATAAGCAATTAAAATTCGAATTTTGACAAAAGGCATAAAAATCACGAAAATGTGCACATTATTTTGAATTGGAAATTCCTAAATATTTTTCTTTTTAAATCTAAGGTGTACAATATATTAATATATATAATACCATTCATTTTATACACGATTACAACTTTATAATATCTTTGTAAGTTATCCACATTTTTAGAACTTCCCAATATTTTAGGTCTTGTTATGCACATTTATGTTATAGTGTCTAAATACACATCACTGACCCAGACCAAAAAATAAAGTATTATGATTTATGATATAGGTATATATAGGTATTAGACGTTTATTTGTTTAAACATGTATAATGATATCATAAACTCACGTGATGTTAGTAGTGTTTTGCAATTAACACAATATATATATATATATAAAGTGACATGCGACACTGCAGTTTTCTAAGAAATCATGTAAACTGTATATAGATATATAATTAATTTTTTTACGGCAATACAAAATATCTACTTATTCTTTTTGTTATGTTTACAACAGAAAGTGGTCTACATGTAAAATATATTAACACTAGTGTTTATTATAATACTGCAGGTTATTGTCATTTTTGGCAACCTACTTATTTAACGGTATACGGTTTATGAATAAATGTTAAGCAAATTAATAACAATACAAAGAATGTGATAAGAATAACTCTACAAATTACTTATTAATAATTTGTGTGAAATAAAAATCTTTGAAACCTACATATTAATACTATCATTGCTTTATATAGCAATTTGTTGAAACAATATAAACAAGGCCAAGCCACTTCTAAAAAAATATATATTTAATTTTTTTGTTATTAGGTGCATCATAATAGTATAACGATATAAAAAGAGGAGGCAATTGTCTAAAATGTAAAGTTCTTATTAGAATTTAAATGGTGGAATTATAAAAATAATGTTAGTATACAAATACGGCAGATCGCCAACTTTTTGTTTTATACGTGAAATGTACATAATATGTGCGTTTATCCTTTAGGGGATTCCATACCGTGATTTTCTGTTTTTGTTTAACACACGCGTGACATAGGATTTTTGACAGATTCTTTGCCAAACATATCAATTGATCTAATGAAGTGATGAGAATTCTGAAAACAGATTTGAATTCGTCGCCAAGTCTACTTGAAATCGACTTTCCTATAATTTGGATTTTTTGATTTTAGCTTCTCCAAAAATTGAAATACAAAAATGTTTAAATACTCTTTTTTAATATAACGTTTTCTGGAATTTTTAGGATATTATCAAAAATGTGGGAAAGTCGATTTCAAGTAGACTTGACGACGAATACAAATCTGTTTTCAGAATTCTTATCGCTTCAATAGATCAATTGGAATGTTTGGCAAAAAACACGTCTAAAATACTATGTCGCGCGTGTGTTAGACAAAAACAGAAAATCACGGTATCGAATCCCCTTAAACTTAATATATTACTCATATAGGTGATATAATAGTCAAATTTAAACTAAAAGAATAAAAATGTATTCAACAGCACATTATGTGCTCAATGAACAAACAATATTTATACATAGTATATAGTTTTATAGTTATAGAAAATATTATAATAGTTTATTAAAGTAAGCGATTTAAATTGATAGTTATATATATTATATATATAAAATAATAAAATATAATATTAATGCTAATAAAAAATAATTGTAAATGTTCTTCTTTTTAGTCGTGCTTATCTACGTAATAGTGCTGTAACAACATAGGAACTATCTACAATCTACTATTGAACTGTAAAATGATAACCACAAAAAAAAAACATAATATAATTTTCTTTTAATCACTAATGTATTATATAATTTAATTTTAGTGAATAATTCCAGAAATATATAATATTTTAATAAATTACCTTTAAACAATATATCAGCGAATAATTTTTGGAAAACATTTTTTATATTTTACTGAAAAGCGCGTATAACATAATACTTTCGATTGATGAACTTATAAACAATTCAAAATTAAACTATTGGATAAGACCATGATATTGTTTCGACCGTTGGAAATCACATTATATATGCTATTTATTTGTTTATTTCAAAAAAATAAGTAGGTACCTAACCTTATTGTTGATCAACCGGTTTGCAGAATATGTTTTAGTATTTTACAGTAAGTATCTAATTCTCTAGGAGTTCTATAGTATTTAAAATATATAAAGTGTACACAACTACACAATAACGTACCTACAACCTACTTTTGTTTCAAACGCCACGCCGCAGCGATAAGTGTACTAGATTTCCGTTGGTCAAATGTATACTTTACTACTTTATAGTTATTGTGAGAGAATTCGTTTTTAAATTGGGAGAGAACCTTTTTTCGAGAATTGGTAGTGTTTCTATAACAAGGAAAAAAATGACTCCATCGGGTTGGCCCAGCTACTACTTTAACGCAACTCGGGGTACATCGTACATATGGTCTGTGGGTGGTGAAAGGTGTCGGCGGGGATTGGGGAATAGTAATAAAATTCTCTAGACGCCGTAAAAATGTACACAATACGTATCGACACAATGTGGCAGAGGGGCCGCACTTCTGTAAAGAAGGGTTAAGGACCTCCCAAAGTTTGGTTCCAAATAACAATAATAATCGCGACAAAACGTGAAAAATAAAACAAGAAACGTCTTAGATGTTCAGAGGAGCAATGAAAAACAATGCAAAACGCCGACAAAGAATTCGACGATTATTCACACTTATTTTATAATAGTTTGACCTTTCCTGTATAGTAAACATATTGCCATTTGTCAACACGATGATAGTCGCCATTATGACGAATTCTTACGATTAGCCCAAATATTACATTAATTGGGTTTTATTAAATTCAAATTGCATTGTACATAATTGCAGTCTAATGTCTACTTATTTTTGTTACGTATCTACAATATACATAAAGTATGAGTACAAAAATTATGCTTGTGTGCATATCCTGTGTATAAAAAGCAATCAAGTAAAGATATTGTCGATCGTTTTGATACAAAATCTCATTCAAAAGTTATTACAAATGTCATCTATAGATGTATTTTTCGTTTCTCAAATCAAAATCCTTAGAAAAAAATACCAAGCAAATATGAGTTTTTTTAAAAAATATAGATATTGATACTCATAACGTAACTTGTAACACTATTTTTTTATTATTTACCTGGCACCTACACTATACAATTTACATATACAATATACATGAATTACATTCTACATCATGTAGGTACATGAAAAAAGTTAAGTAAATCATACATAAATGTGATGTTTTCTAATTTTTAAACGTGATAACTCATTATTAAATCATAATCACTATTATAATTAATAAATTTGAATGATTAATAAAGTATTCGAAACTATGAAGGTTATAAATATTATAAAATATATAGGTAGGTTAATATTTGCGTAAATCTAAGAATATCATGAAGTTTATAACAATATAAATTCATGTAATTATACTCAGAAATAAAAAATATTACCTACCTAATTTACATAATTATACTATATTTTATTAAATATTGATATGAAAATATAAAAAAAATTTCTTTCCGAAACTTAGTTCGATTTATTTTAGTTGATTAATTATAATATAAATTATGATTTATGATTATGTAATTATTTACCTATACATGCAACCTATATAATGTTATATTATGAACTTTGCGAGAACATCGATTTATAAAATTGTGTTTTTATAGTAAGTACATATATTTTAACGTCACAGAATATGAGTAGAAATCATTACAATAACTTGTTATACATAGTACACTGTGCTTTTGATTTCTATCGTGTTTAGTAAATGTATTGATTTTATGTATGCTAAAAATAGAATACATTAAGTATTATGCAAATTTCAATAAATGTAAAGAAAATACTTTTTATAACAGGTAGGTAACAAGTAACAACATAACAATACTATAACAGTTTGTATTACAATGTTATAAATAACAAACAATGAATTTAAGTTTGTTCAAAGATGTAAAACAAAATACTTCACATAATAGCCTATTCAAAAATTCTATATTTTATGCACACCTAATTTTAAATTATTTATACTATTGAGTTCGATGTTCCTAAACTATAATTTTTAAATATAAAAAACACAAGACTAATGTTAAACACGTTGCAATAGTACCTCTTCTCTTAATCCCTTTAAAAAATCAACCAAATCGACAGACAATAATTGATATATTTTTTTTCGTATTCAACTTATAATATTATAATGAACCAAAAAATTCTGACTTACTCAACAACACCGGCGTGCCGATGTAATATTATATTATTATATCGGCATCAGATTGATTCTCTCGCCAGATCCCCGCACGTTGACGAAGGGTTACTATACTCGTCGGCCGTATACGATATAGGTATATTATATAGATAATATTATAAATTACAATACGTCAAAATTAAACCTGTTAACATTTAATCTCGTACGAAAATTATTACGCTCTCGCACACGAATACCGCCATAATACTGTATACGATTGACGGGGGTGTGATAATTTTCAAAACGGTACAAAATGAAAACTCTCAAACGACGGTCCCAATCGATACACTACCGCACGCGTCCGCCACGGCCGCACCACTGCCGGTCGGTCCGCGGTCGGTCGTTCATTCAACTTGCCGCTACCGATGACGCCGCCGCCACAGCCGTCTGGTCCGTGCCCGACGACAATATCTGCGGTGGCCGTTGTACATGTGCAGCATCGGTCGCCCGTACGTAAATTATACGGAGTGGTCTGTTTGTAAATGGCTACACTGCGTGTATAATTGTCTAAAAGCCGAATTTTGAAATTTTTTTGAAAAATAAAAAAGGTTTTGAAATGTATCGTTATGTATAGGTATAGCTAAATAATATCATGATAATACTTATGAATATTACAAAAACTGATCTAATTTGTTTGTATAGTGATACATAATGTATATACCTACATATAGGTGAGTAGCGGACACTTATTTATTTGATGATTTGTGTTCACCTATATTATATATGCATCAAACTGTTATCAAAGTGTTAGATAATAATATTCTGCTTCCAATATTGTGAAATTAAAAATATGAGTTTTTCACTATAAGACAATCAGAGTGCTCACTAATATTTCAGTGTTTATCCGTGTATAAATATTCGTTTTTATTTTTCAAAACCATGCAATGAAATTTGTTTGGGAATATTAGTATAGCTAGTAAAATGGATCACCCTGTATATTGTGCGTGTATGCAGTAAATTAAACGGTGGACCCGTCCGACAGACGTTATTATTTGCGGGACGAAAACTAGTTTGCAGTTTTTATAGTTGCGGGCTATTCTACCACATATAGAATGTAATAATGATATTTTGAAAACGGTTGAGCAATGTCATTGTGCGTTCGTGCATGCTGCATATATATATATATACCACGATCCCTGGATATAGAAGTCTTTTAAGTTTTAACAAGGCGAGGGGCGATGACGGCAACTGGAGAAGTGGAGAAGCAGTTGCAGTAGCATAGCCCCCTTTAAAGTTTGTACTCTAACACATTTGAACAAATTTCAAGTATGAATTAATATTATAATTTATAACACCATTAGCTCAACGTTCAATTTTCTGATAGCCATTGGCGGCTATCCCATGGCATGATGTTAGGACTTGGAACACTGATATTGAATACCGGTTAAGAGTTTAAGACCATTGAAAACCAAAATCGATATCGAAACTTAAAGCGAAATCGAAACAAATAATATCGGTAATCAAAACCGAAATTGTAAACGAAGAAAATAAATACCGAAATCGAAATCTTAAAAAGCTAATATCTACCGATATTCAAAATTAAAATTGAAATAGGAAAAAATAAATATCGGTATCCGAAACCGAAATCGAAATAGGGAAACATTTTTTTCAGTTTCAAGCACTGCATGGTTTAATACATATTTATTTACACATACAATTTAATGAGTGATGAGTATTAAGGTTGAAATATGTGTCGTGTGATATTATTGTCAAAATATGTATTTTGTAATGAAGTAACTTACCTAGTAAGAATAAAGAGTAGGATTATTGTAAATATAATAACATATTTATTTTTTTTTTTTTTTAGTTAGTAGTTGTACAATCTGTAAAGAAACATTTTTACAATAATCACAAATGATGTTGTGGATTTCTATAAAATTTTAGATAAGATAAAATTAAATCAACAACATTTAAGAGACAGGGGCTTGTGTGAAGTGGCCATCAATTGATGGAACTTCATGGAATTAATAAATTAAAATTTTTTTCGATGAATCTTAGCTCGTAGACATTAGACTAGATTCTATTAGATTAGTTCTGCAGTTCGACATTACCATATTATATCCTGGTATGAATAGTAATACAATGATAACTGCTGAAGTGTTTACCAATGATACCAAAAGGCAAGAATAGTTTCACTACCTATATTATTTATAACATTTATATGTACAATCTATTATAATGTAATTTTAAATTCAGATAGTACTTGAATACGCATAGGCGTAATATGGTTGGGGCAAGGGGGGGGGGGGAGAACTGCCCCCTCAGATATTTAACTGAGTGGGTAATAGTCAGTGTTCGGATTAGATAAGTATTTTTTTATCTAGATAAGAAAAAAGATACAATTTTTTTTTAAATGGGTTTTAAATTTAGGTATATTTTAGTTGGGCACTAGGAAAATAATAATAATAATGATATAAATTAAAATAATTAAATTATTTATAAACCATAAACTTGGTTTGAGAATCTGTATAAATATTTAAAATGCGTTTGTACAATTTCGGGATTTTTATCAATAAAAAATGTATCTAGATGAATTTATTTAGATTAGTAAATAAATTATCTTAGATGAACGTTTAGATACCTTATAACTATTTATCTAGATAAAATAAAAGATGAACAAATAATTATCTAGATAAGTCCGAACACTGGCAATAGTGTTATTTTAGTCACTTTACTTTATAGATTTTTAGTTTTACCCCAGATTACGCCTATAATATGATAGTACGTGTACAATCTTTATTGTTCATGTAATAACAATTTATACCTAGAGGTGAGAGATTTTTTTAATTGAGTTGTTTTTGTAATTGTTAATGAAAACTGTACGAATAGAGAACGGTAAGTGTGACAAAAGGGAGACGCTAAAAAAAATAAAATAATAATACACAGAAGGTTTATAATATGAACCGTAAAATTATAGTATAAATAATAATAATAAAATAACCCACTGATGTGGCCCTTACTATGAGCCGAAACACTCGAACAGTAAATAATTAAAAACAATGAGCTTTACAACAATAGTAAATAGTAATATAACAAGCAATGTAAATACCATAGTGAATATTATAATAAAAATAAACTGTTACACTGTGATTATAGCCTAAAAATAAAATACCTACTAACTAAAAAGAACTGGGCAATTATTAACGCCCACGAGTATAATAATAATTGAATGCAAATAAAATAAAATAATTTGGCCTTTAGAGCATATTCAAGTAGAATAATAAAAGGATGCAGCTATTCGCGCAGTATATTAACAACGTACGCGGTTCTGCTATCATGATTCATGACAAAACTAAAATTATATCATATTATATTATTACAGTGACAGAATATATATAGGCCGCTGACCCATATTATCTTCCGCGGGGCTCGGTTGACGGAGCACCCGCGGAGCAGCAAGTTGCCGATACACTGCCACTGATTACAATGTAATAACAAGAGGATCCGGACAAAAACAAGGTAAATACACCAAAATAATATAATTTACGTGGATGTTGATTTTAAAATTTAAATATTATCACAAATGTTGAAGTCCAAGAAAAAGCAGTTGGTCTGCAGCTGTAAATAGTAGCTACAGAGAACCTTACCTATTATGCATTGCAGAGTATTCATTGGATAATGGATGTGTTCAATTTGAATCCATTAGGTATATAATAATAATTGTAAACGAAAAACGATTCTGAGCGGAAACGGTCTGGTCGGCCCATATAATTTATTTTTGGTGACAAATATTGTAACGTTATTGTTGGATTAGGTAATTAAAATTATTTTGATCTCGTTATTACTTACTTTGCACCAATTGTTTTTAAATATAATACAACACACAACTTACAAACACGTTTCAATAGTACCTAAAGTAAAACTAAAAATTCGGACTTACTCAATAGCATTTGGTATGAACCGAACGTGGTTTAAACTACTCTTTAAACTTTTCTTATATCTCCAAGAACAATTTGAAATGTTCACAAAAACGGTTATGTAGTTGTTGAATACATAATATATAAGCTACGGCCTACGATACATATTACATGATGATGGCATACATTCATACATACATACATTCAACTTTCATATTTGTTTTAAGATATTATTTATTTATTCGAAGCCATATGCTTTTACCTCATATGCCCGAGTAACCAATGGCAACCATTTATAAAAAGTTAAAAATACTAATGTCTACTAATTATTTCTCCTATTACTATGATAAGCTGTAACTTGTAACCAATAGCAAACATTTACAAACAAAAAAAAATGTTCGATTTCCTCAAAATCTTTGTGTAAGCACCTCTCCGGGTTGGACCTACCGGGTCCAATTATGAATCTATACCATCCAGTCACCATTCTCAAACGCACACACAAAACGTCATAAAAATCGGTCCAGCCATTTAGTAGAAGTTCAGTGACGTACGCACGTACAGAAGAATTATATAAATTATATAATCAAATCGAATACAGACTTTTCAAAATATTGCATTAAGAAAATTAACGAACTGGATCCTTATGTTTCTAATCATACTCTTCACACTGACCTAAAAATCAAAACTGTTAACGAAGAAGCTACTTATTATAAAAGATTCTATAATCGGCTTATTGCAACTCATTCCAATCCTTTAATTAAAACTCTTTCGTCAAACGTTATTCCGGGTAATCCTCCAAGGCACCTAAAACGAAATTGATGTAGAGATATGCCAACTTAATATAAAATTAAAAAAAATAAATAAATAAATATAGGGTGATTTATAAAGCGTAAAACACTCATTATCTCAAATTTTGAAAATATTTTTTTACATAGTTTCAAGTTGTTAAAAAGACTATGTTTTTATTAAAATTGTATTTTTAAATATTTTTTATCTATATAATTTTTTAAGTTTTTTACTTTTTTGAATGACAACATAGAGTTTTAAGTTCATATTCCAAAGCAGAATATTTTTCTAAGTATTTTGATTCATAAAAATCTAATTTAGGGCGAGTAGTCTATGAGGTATAAGCATTTAAAGTTTAGATGGGCGGAGTGGAGTGGTATGGGGTTACCCCATGTGTGTCCACTACTCTGCTTGTCTAAACCTTAAATACTTAAAACTCATATACTACTCGTCCTAAATTCGATATTTATGTATTAAAATACTTAGAAAAATATTCTGCTTTGGAAAATGAAATTAAAACTCTGTGCTGTCATTCAAAAAAGTAAAAAACTTAAAAAATTATAAGGATAAAAAATATTTAAAAATATAATTTTTTAATAAAAATGTTGTTTTTTTAACAACTTGAAACTATGTAAAAAAATATTTTCAAAAACCTTAATACTTTTTGAGATAATGAGTGTTATACGCTTAATAAATCACCCTGTAATATATATAATTATAATATATAATATATATATATGAAAATTAATGTATAACCTCAATTTTTAAGTGTCATCACTGGGTGGCTGCTTTTATCAAGCTTATTCATGTATTATATTTTGTATTTCAGCTAATCCTCTTATTGTGCCCATGTGGTACAGATTGTGTATTTAACAATAAAGGAAAAAAAAAATTATATAATATAATATAAAGACCCACTATTATATTATTATTCACTCCCAGTCTGGGAAAACCATATTTTCTCTCGTGATGAACATAATTAAATGAAATTGACAACATTTTGTGTACGCATTAGCTATTGCGCACGATAAAACTATCGTGAATTCGATGACGAACCAATGACACATCATCCCGTTTATTCGAAACAGTGAAAGGGCTCCAGCGTATCATGTTTTAAGGAGTAATATTTAGGCAATTCACATGACATGAACATTTGGGCTATGTCTATGTGTGAGTAGTAAATTAACATTAGTGAGTGTTTCCGAGAATCGCTGTAATACCGCGTCGGGCAACCACCGCCGGATGTAACTCTCGCACGCGCACGCACATGTCAATATTTAGCGAAAAATGATTTTGTTCTTGTTTGCACATCTATAAAAACTACTAAAAGCGGTAGTAGATTAAACATACTTCCTGAAGTTTGATTGTAATTTCGAAAAAATGGTTGAATTTATAAGCTTCTAGGCTATGCTCTATAGGATCACTTTTTTTAAATTTAAAATCAGATGTGCGGATGTGCCCAAAATAAATACAAATGTAATGCAATTATTCAATGGGATTTTTAAAAAAAAATCTTGAATTTAGGTCCTTAAAAAAAAAATTTTAAATTGACTTAAAAAGCCTAGATATTTTGTCAAAAAGTTTATAAACATACATGAATAAAAAATTTTAATTGTACATACAGTATGTGTAATTAACCCCCGCTTATTGGTCTAAACCGTATGTAAAATACGTGAGCTGCGATCGAAATGTAAAGCATATTGATTAATTATACATTTTTTCTTAATTTTCTTTATTAATAATTTTTTCTATTAGCAGCCATATATACTGGTAAAAATGACATTAAAACTTGATTATCAATTATTAAAATTAATTTTTATTGTGAAAAATTGACATTGACATGGATGGGTAGGGAGTGGCAAAACGAATTAGCACTTGGACGTGAAAATGTTGATAAAACGTTAACCTTATACTATTTAAAAGCATCCTAGTTTAGTGACGTTAGAACACAACGAGGTGCTATTGCTATACAGGCATACAGCCACCATTTCTAGAAGTTGAAACTTTAATAAGAGTTCTTAGATTATACCATTTTGCATCTTGGTACTGATTTACGACCAAAGTCGGTCGCCATGAATTCACGCGTTTTAATATTTAACTATCTATATACAAAGAAATAAATAAGACACATAATATGCTAATAATATATTGCGTACCTAATAATTAATATGTATAATGTAGGTGCATACATTCTTGTCATGACTACGACTCTCCCCGCCTGTAATGTCTCAATTATTTATTAATTATTTACTTATTTAATTAATAGTTTTGAAATTTTCACAACACTTTTCAAAAAATATTTTAAGGGAAAAAATGTTTACACACATCTATTAAAGTAAATTTACATAATATGTGATATAAGATAGTATTATAAGTTTCTTTTTAAATATTAAAATAAATAAAATTTAACAAGAAGGTGAGCAATTGGGTGTCGCTCTGCTGTACAGTACAAGTTACAAGTGGGTCACTGTAATGGATGGTATAAATTTGAATTCAATGATATAATATCATTCTATACGAAAAACGATTCTGATCCAAGACAGTCTGTCAGCCTATGATATTATTATAAGACGTATATTTGATGATATTATTGTGAATTAAGTAATTTATTTACCTATTTACTTGGAACCTTGTTTTAAATTTTCAATCCTTAGCTATAAAAGTAGCCTTGTATTAATTTATTAAATTGAAGCAGTTTTACTACCCCAAATGGTGATGACAGACACAAAAATAAAAAAATAAATACATTTTTAAAAAAACACACATCATTGTACAATTAATACATTCATCGCTCCGCTCAAAATCTAATATGAATATTGTATACATATATAATATATAATTATACACCTATGGGCTTGACCTATGCAAAATGCAATTAAATGTTGAACTTTTAAATTCATAAGTAATATCGTAAGCATTTTGATAGCAAAAAGTAAATTGATCAATCCCGGATTAAGGGGGGGGCAGAGGGGGCCATGGCCCCGGGCCCACAGGCCACAACGGATATCAAACAATAGTAGACCCCAAGCGGATAGTATGATAGTCCGACAGTACGTTTTTTTTTTTATTAAATTAGAAATATTTGAATAAAATATGTATATTAAAGTTTCTTATAGTCTAATATTACTATAATATATCGTTAATGGATAATTATGTTATTATTACCTATGCTATCGTAATATCAACATTCGACAATGTCGTCTATTTTCAGCTGGAAGATAATTGGTAAGGAAATGGGATTTATGGGAATACCTGAGTAGTGAGTGTGGCGAATACCGTCGATTACGAATTTACGGTGAATGATGTTTGAATCATTATTACTAGGTATTATAGATTTGGCTATAAAACTGTTTTTAATAATAATAATAATAATTATAATAATTTATTTTAACTTCTTCATAATAATATTTAGGTACATTTAAATTAACATTTAAAGTTGATACCTATATAATAGCTTGAGTAGGGAGTCTGTTACAACATTTATTAATACACAAATTTAAAGTACATAATAATATAATATTGATAAAAATGAACACAAAATAATATTATTTTTGATGTTAACTTTTGAATATTATCTAGAATAATGAACAATAATATTTATAATTTATTATGTTCATTGTTCAAACATTTACATTCTATAAAAAAAGTATTTAAATAATGAAAATAATGAAATATAATAAACCTATAAAGTAAAAAAAAAATGTTATCTCTGAAATATATTTATTTGTGGGTCACCAATATTTTGATTATGTTTATGGAATATGGGCCCCTAAAATTGTTTGGCCCCGGGCCCAAAATGATCTCAATCCGGGCTTGAAATTGATGCATATAACATGTTCATGTTTAACTATTTAAAAATAAAAATATTAATCATACAATGAGCTATTGTTTTTTTTTCTGTTATAAAATACAGTAGAGGTACGCTATATAGTATAACAACATTCATATTTAGTACAAATTGTTTTTAGTATTTTGCTATTATAATCATTTAAAAGTTCTATTTCTATTTACTAGATACTTTAATCGATAAGATTTGTAACTTTAACACGTAAAACAGTTAATTATAATATAATTATAATATAAAGGTTGCAAGAAATATTGTGCACCGTCCAGACAGTATGCCAATGTCCAATACCTTCTCTTCAGATGATGCGCTGACGATTTATATGCTGTCGTGTGGAAACGTCTATCTTATTCTCTCAAATATATGACAAATATGTGACACCTGAAAGAATTACCAACTTGCTATTATTATACTTGTTTGTATTTTACGTAGATATAATAATATATACTATAATAGTATAATATTGTAGAATTTTACAATTATACACAGTTATATTTTGTTCAGATAATATTATAAATCGTAATATCTATAATACTAATTTACAAATATACTTAGTTAAAACCACGGTAGATTATAATCTATCATAAGGTTGAATTGTATCTCAAAACGTTTAAATGTACTAACATTTATCTACACAATTTGAACAACGATTAAACATACAAAATTTATTAAAATAAATGTTTCCAATTAAAATGTTTGGAGAGCAGAAATGTCATTATATACGACGTACGTAATCCATATATTATAATATTATATTATTGTTAATAATTGTTAATTATTGTTTTTAGATTCAAATATAAAAAGGGGGAAAAGTAAGTAACCGCTATGTTAGTGAGTAGATCTAAGTTTTTAGTAACCAAGGTTTTCAAACAATTATTTAAATAATAATATTACCATTTTAATACATTTTCGTATTTTTTTCCCCCGATTATTTTCAAAGTACTGAGAATATTCAATTTTGACTTCCCAAGAGAACAACAATACCTACTCCTTTTCAAAAGAGAATATACTGGTCGGTGACCAATTTATGTTCGGCAGCACGTATTCCCCACCAATTTCCCATTGTTAGAGTGATCACGTGGTTCTCGACGCACCGATCGAATCATTCGACATGCGCGAAAGCGGTATATTCTCTTTTGAAAAGGAGTATAGATTCAATAATTATTATCTACCAAAAACCTCCCTCTGACACACAAAAAAACTCATATTAGATTCGCTATGCTTGGAATCTTAAAATATAATTTTTTTTAATGTTGTATTATAATGACTTCAAATTAAGCAAATGTTATCAATAGCGTTAATATTGTTTTATGATAATGTATGTTTACCATGATTTAGGATAATAATATTATTTTATATCGTGGTGTTTTTGTTTCCCTCTTATCGCACATATACTCATTATGTCTTCGATATAGATTGTATATTATATTTTTCTATAAAAAATAAAAATAATAAAAAAATAAAAAAATAAAATTATTGTGGTGTTTAATATTAAACGATTGTGTTTTATCATACATACCCAATAATATTGATTGTAATATATAACTTATAAGATGATTTTATTGTAATTTCGTTAAAACTAATCGGTAATTTTATAGGGATAAATTATAATTCAAATTTTTATATATTATTCATTAATTAACTTTGATTGTGTGAATGTATTTTTTAAAGGTGGTTGGACACTTGGACTTGAATATAATGAATTTGCACAATGCAATCCAATTGTGTTAAATGTTTACGGCGAACTAAGTTTACTATCACTATGTCATTCATGTATAGTGTGTCGTCTCTTCTGTTTAGAAACAGAACTACGCTTACACTTAAAATTCAAACGGTGCGGCGCAGCGTCTGCAGTGTGATCCGATCATGGCTCGATTGCAATTCACCACGTCATGATCACAATAGATCTATTTTTGTCCCTCTTGATGAGTTCCGCTGAGCTTGTAGTATGTTTCTTCAATATCAATATAGTTTACCAAAAAATGTATACATAACACGCAGTTACGGCCAAGTTCCAAAAATACTAGACACTAGTGTATATTTACATGAAAAGCTTCACTTGGTTTTTTGAACCTCCATATCTATGTTTCCTCTTAAGATTGCCTTTTAAAAATTGAATTTGATCATAGATTATGCTTCAGCCTTCAGGAGCTTAGGATATTGTACAAATATGATATCATATGATATAAATAACATAGGTAAGTAATGAGATACAGCAATAATAACAGACATAATAAATTAAGTATAGGTAATACATTATAAAAATTTACAATAACAATATAAACTATGAAATTAGTGCTCATATTCCACAACTAAATATACTATTTTCATTATACCACACAATATACTATTTTCCACAGGGGGCGGAAAAGCGGAAATGCCCGCTAAGCAGTGGTAATTGGTAAGGTAGTGGTAAGGTTACTGTCCAAATCTGATTGATAACATGAACGTATCGGTACGTTTTATCTGATACCTATATACTCTAATATTTATCAAATATAGGTACTAGCAGGTATTTGTGGATTACTCGCCCATGCTATTCTATGAAATAGTTTGGCAAACGTAGATACGAACATTGAACGTTTAAAACAACACTCAACGTCCCAACACTCACTTTTCGAAAGATACCAGTACCTATGTCCGCAGATTTGCTGTCTACTTCCTGGGACGTGTTTGGAATGTATATGGACCACATTTTCCGAGCTCTAAAAGAGCTCTAAAAGCTCTAATACGCAACCTGAAAACAAATAAACATTATTGTTACCGATTGTTTGTTATAAGTGCCGCAGATTGCATAATGTCGGGTATCAAATAATTCTGATAAAATAATATCAATAATATATGAATATAACACTATACAATAATAATATATTATTATTTATTTGCATTCATACCATATTAATAAATTATAGAATTCATAATAGTTTACATCTGCGTGTTACTTTGATACAATAAAAATGTACATTATAATATACATAATTTAAATAAATATTCAAATATATAAATTGAACAACGACAAATTGATTGAAAAAAATTAATCGATAACAACTTGTATAAGTATTAAATTACCATTATTATTATTATTATTATTATTATTATTATGTTATACTTATATACAAATACATATTGTGGGTTTATTATTTGTTATTTCACCAAGTAAAGAATATTCATTTTATTACGGTGAGTAAATTAATTTTTGTTTTATCGGTTAAATTTCTTTGGAGTTTTTTATTTTGATATTTTCATTTGTAAAACAAACTGTAAATTAAAATAGAAAAACAACCATTTGTATCAGATGCTCAATGAAATCTAATTAGTATTTGAAAACATACAGTCTATATGCAAGCATCGAGAATCGTCCAATACTTGTTGAGGATTTCATAGATATATGCAATATTATATAATATAATGAAATTTAGCACACGTACCTACGTTAATATACAATTTATCGTACACCTAGAACAAGGCTGCAAATCTCAAAATTAATTTGAGATATTTGAATACTCAGCTAGGTAATTTAACATGAGCTCTGTACTCTGTACAACATACAATTAAAAATGCTTTGTTCTTGTGTGCTAATTAAATATATACGTTATAGGTACATAATATATTAATATAATATAACTAGGTAATGTATACCGTTTGTATAGTGTTGTACTTTTTTGTATAATATAGGTAATAGTAGTAGTAAATCACTGAAGAAAAAAATTACAATTGAATTGATCAAGAAAGATCAATTTTTTCTTCAGTGATTAATTATTCATATTTTGTATTATAGCAATTTTGCGTTTGCTCTTATTGGCTTTGCAACAATAGAAGAATCGGCTAAAATAATCTCGTAGTTGATGCCAAAACAAATCAAAATATTTTTAAAATTTTATCGTGTATAGAAAATGCAAATATAAACAACCAGTGAAAATGTCATGTATATACGTTCATTTGTTTTAGAGTTACACCAAAAACCAAAATTGATTTTCTCAAAAACAGATTTTGCGTAAAAATTCCCGTTTTTCCTTAATTTTTCTTTTGTTTTTCACGGCGCTTTTGACCCCCCAAAGTACCAACTAGATTCACTTTCCTATCAGAAAAGTTACTGTTGAAGGAAATCCAAGCACTTTTACTGTCCTAAAAGGAGATTACAGACACAAAAAAAAAATTAAAAAACCCCCACATTATTATAAAATCAATACATTCAGATTGCTTCGCTCAGAATCTAAAATAATAATAATAGTTATGGTATTTTCCGATTTGTTTTCACATAAAACTGCGTTGAGCCGTCGACGTTGAGCTATTTCCTTGTATAGGTTACTGAAAATAATTGGGAAAAAGCGAGATGGTTCACGCAGCATACAATATTACATACGAAATATTACGAATACACCTATACTGGCAATACCCGGGGCGTATAGGAGCGATATTTTCCACGAGAAGTTTTTCTCATTTCTCATCAACAGATCGCGCATGCGTATTAATATTTAATATTAACTTTTGTAAATATGCGTGAAAGGCGTATGTGCTCGGCGTGAGAAACAAAATAAAAAACATATAGAAAGTGAACATAGCATGCCTTAAAACATCGTGGCGACTTTTATATTAATAATAATGATAATAATAGTATAATAATTATGAAATATTAAATCTTATGCTTTTTACTTTTTTGAATGACAAAAGACATTTTAAATTTAATATTCTTAAGTAGAATATTTTTGTTGTTCAAAGTTTCAATAAAATAATGATCGTATTTTGAACGACTACCGAGTTAATTAGTTATAACTCACTTTAAGCTATGTCATGAGTATTTAACGTTAACGTATATATATATATATATGAACGTTTTAAGTACTGTAAGTATATTATATGTAAACTAATAATAGAGGTCACCTCTGAAATACTTAAGTCATTGAGTAGTCCCTTATTATTATAATACTATGCGATTTTAGAGTATGATTTATTTTAGATTCTGGGTGGAGTGATGAATGTATTGATTTTACAATGATGAGTGGGTGACTTATTTTTGTGTATGTTTATTGTTTACACAATTTATAGTAGAAAAAGTAAAAACCGCATCAATTTTCAACTTTGGGAATGGTTTTTGGTAGCAATTTATATCTAGTTGGTACTTTTAAGAGTTTAAAATTAAAAATACTCCGTATTTTTCGAAATAAACAAAAAAAATTAAAGAAATATTATACCTAAGAATTTTTAAACAAAACCAGTTTTTGACAAAATTTTGACTGATCGATTTTGAACTCAACAACGATTAACCTTAAATACTTGAAGCTGTCACCAAATGCTTATATTTTATATTAGCATTTTCTACGTATGATCACATTTAAAAAATATTTTGACTCTTATCGAAGTATTTTTAGACATTTGAAATTTGAAATTATTACCTTCCCCCTTTTTAAAAATGTAATTAGAACACACATAAATATGCATTCTTAGATGTAAACATGTATTATGAAAATGTCCTCTACTATTTGTGTTTCTCTTATTAAATATTATTTATCAAAAAATGATTAATATAGAATATAGATTCTCTCTGTATATTTTGAGACTACATTATTATTGAGTGCTTCGGCCTTCGGGCTTCTATAATATTTACTTTTTAATATTATTATAAACAAATTTATATTTATTACATGTTCATAAAACTGAAAACAAATCAATACAAAATTATGCCACGATATATCATTAATTTATTCAATTATAATAATTGCTTTTCCGGGCTATAAGTAACATCATTATTAATACTAATTTAAAATTAAATATCCATTTAAATTTGTTTCTAAATGTATCATTAAACAAAAATGACAAGATTTAATGATCTTTTTCAGTGCTTAATGGTATTATATAATAATTTATCAAAATATAAAACTATTAGGTATAATATAACACACACATTAAATTGTTTTCTATCAAAATTATTTTACAAGTTACCTACCTACTACTAATTATTGAGTGCTGAGTCAAGCCGTCAACATAGGTATGTATTTTAATGTAAACTTAATATTCATTATTTTATAAATCCATGGGTTTTGTTTGAGCCCACAATACTGTGTATTGTATATTTATTATTAAAATTAAATATTGTTAGTGTATGTACTAAAATTTTCAAAATCATTTTTATTAGAGTGTATATTATTTATATACCTAAATCAAAATTTTTTCTTATAGTTTTGGACGATTTTGTGACCTATGAAGTAAAATTAGCATATCACACTAAATTTAAAATAACTTGATGAAGAAAAATACTTGGTGTAGATATTCTGAGGACTTTAGTTACATACCACACATATTTTTTTGGATAAATAATTTCAAAGGGTTGCAACAATAATTTGTACCTGTAAGTATATCACCAAAACTATTGTGCCAGTATAGTTTAATGTATTATCATAATAGTATACTCACGATTAACTTCATTTCCGTTGTGATGCAGACGATGCAGTGAGTCATCTTATATGGTGGTTTAGTTTATAAACTATAATGAACTATAATACATGTAGTCTGTGGTTTGTATATGTGGTATTTAAACCAATAAACGTAAACATAGCTTACGTACAATAATACGAATTATATTGCATTATACGTGTACCAAAATGTCCATAAAACACAAGTCACAACAATAAATCCTACACATAATCAATTGAATATAAAATATAATTTGAACAATTTGAATAATCACCAAAAAAATATGTTGAACTGTAGAATATTATTGTATTATTACCTATTTTATTTTAGATTCTGAGCGGAGCGAGATAGCTAGTGATTTTACAATGGTGTTCATTTTTTTTTTATCCTGTATACAAAATTTCTACCAGAAGGAGTGCTTCGATTTCAACAATTCAACATATAGTATCTTATCTTTTAGAAAATTTTATCAAGACGGTACTTTAGAGAGGCCATTTTTCGATTTTCTCAATAGTTATTTAATGTCACGTGAAAAACTACCGACAAATTACAAAAAACCGCTAAAAACGGGATTTTAATTTCTAACGCTTTGTTTACCTATCACCATAGAAACGAATAAAAATTATAATATTATAATATTAATTCAACTTACAGGCTGTAGTAAAATATAATAACCAGACTGACAAATTGTCTCAGCTCAGAATCGTTTTTCTTATACAAAGATATTATATCATTGAATTCAAGTTTAATATAATCCATTATACATTGACCCACTTGTAACCTACTGTACAGCTAGCAGAGCGACATCCACTTACCCGCTTTGTTTGTGTGAAAACGTTAACAACGTTTTATAATATTTAATTTAATTGTTATAACTATGGTTATAACTTATAATTTATAGTTAAAATATAAATTACTAACCATAAAAAAGACTTTTAAGCAAATATTTTTTTTAATCTTTAATGTTATAGGTACTGTTACTTCAAATGTATAACTACGTTTAACTAACATAGATTAATTTTACTATAGTAGAAAAATTTAAAATATTTACATATTCACTCACTCATGATTTAAGTTTCTATGGAAACATGTAAAAGGATCATAAAAACCATATCGTTTTATGCCAAACGTATATTTAATTTGTATACATGATTCTATTGTAAATATAAATCTGATTTACCGTGCTTAACTCGGTATAGGGTTCTGGGTTTTACAATCATTAAATCCTTTCACATCTCGTTTATTGTTTAACAAGTTGCGAACTTTGTGTAATTTGCAATGTTTATTGTTTAAAACAATTTGGTTACTGTTTATACAATACAATTTTTTTAAAACTCTAAATTGTGTTACTGAAGTGCGGAGATAAAAGCAGCATTTGTATTTTATTTTGATTTCTCATTTAAATCGGATTTTTTCTCATTTTAATTCCTACGTATAACATTTAAAGCTGTTATTTGACGAGAAAAAATGCAACTATAACAATGAGTATGTATATATTATCGATAAAATATTCAGCAAAATTAAAAAATATAAAGATTAAATTTAAATCTGAATAATATTTGGAGAAATTGTATTTAAATATTTTACAGCTGATATAATACAACGAGCCCACATGATCGACCAAGCTGAAATGCAATCAGTAAATATTGTTTGGCTAACTGAGAGAGGAACCATGAACATAATATATACATATTTACATGTTTGATTAGCAATGGAAGCTGCAGCATACAATTAAATATTATAAATCAAATTATTATTATTTTATAGTCAATACTAATAATTGTAATTTTATTTTTTATTTGTTTAATATTTATGAAATACATCGATTAAAAATATATATAATCAACTTATTACAATAAGTACGACAAGACATGCATGAGCGGCGGTCATCAACATTATGTATGATAAAAAAAAGGTACATAATTTTACTAAAGAATCTGGCGATAACATAAGAATTTAATATATTTATATGTTGTATATAATATGGAATAAAATTCACCAAAACGAAAATAAAGTAAAAATATTCAATCCTATCAATAACATAATTATAATACATGATGGTAAATACTAAATACACTCACGTAATACAACGTCAATGGGTAGTAAATAGTACAATATAGGCAATAGTGACATAATAATATTAAATAATTATAATGTTTTGATTACATGTTATTTATAGGTATATTTGATCTCGTCTGAATGCAATTATCGCAGTTGACGACGTCATAAATTATTATATACAAAGACACGAGCGAAAAATAAGATCCACGCCGCGTCGATATTATGAATTACAATAATATTGTGTTATATTGTTATTCCAACCAACAATAATCCACGCGGGTACTGTATAATATGCTAAAGTCTGCGACGACCATGTAGATCCCCGAGTCGCTCACTCAAGGAGGTTGTGGTGGCGCCAATTTGAACATCACATCCAAATTGAGTGAGTAACTCTGAATATCCATTGCGTTTTATTTTTTATCATATTTCATTATTTTTAATAATTTTTTTGAAATTTATAGTTATAACTTATAATAGGTATATAGACGCGGACAATATGGTGTAAATTCGTTCGGCGTCACATAAATGTATTGTCACGTCACTGTGTCGTCGTTGTCGTCATCTGGCGGTATATATATGGATGGTGTATTCCGTCCACAGCTAATCCGTTCGTGAATATGATAGATACCTATACGAGTAAAATATTGGAAAAAGTTCGTGTATACGCTGCAGCGTGTAACCTATTATGTTTGCGAAAGTCTCGAGAGCGCGGGTGAATGTGCGTGTGAAAAGACGGTGGGGCGGCGGCGGCATTATTTAATAATAAAAAAAAAAATATGTGCGCTTTAAAAAGTAAAAAGGAAAAACCACGTAAATGGAGTGGGCGAGGCACATGCGGTGACTTAATGAAAAGAAGACTTGGAGTGGCCGAGCGGGTTATATTCGCCTAAAAGCTCTTTACAACAACCCTTAATATTCTATCCACGCTGCTTGTGGCAGCGCTTATCTGCGTGTACATAACATCGAAAAATACAAGAGCGCCGCCGAGGGCATCCTGCAGTCGGCCGGCGAAACGAAATATTAATATTATTATTATTATATAGATACAATATACTATCATTATTTTAGTGCGCGGGTCGTTTTCCGTGGACGTATCGACGAAGGGGTGCGATTTCCGAAATGTCAAAGAGTCGAAGGCGTGTGATATAATATTATAGCTGCACCCTGCACCGAGGTAACATTATTTTTATGTATTTTATTAGACGTCGGCGACGTCGTATCGTATCGTCCGAGCGTTAAATTACACAGAGTGTACCTATTATACCCCGCAGATGACTTTTTAGTTTTCTTTCTAATTAGGATTATAATTGAAATACGATTTTAGCCAATTATAACTATGTGGGAAAACCACGATATTATTATAGTAAATAGAGTATTATACGGTTGAATTATTGATTGTTAACTCAAAAGTCAAAACTAAAATATTAGTTTTTGTACTTCTTAAACAACTAAGATATCCAATTTTTAAAAAAGTTAATGTATTTAATTATTTTATCACTAGAATTCAAATTTTCCATTTTCGATTATTTAAATAGTTAGGTAAGTTTTACAATTCGGGCAGTTGAGCGATATAGGTTTAAACTCTGTATCGGCTGGTATCGAATTCAATACTTTAATAATAACAATAATAAACTAGGTATTTAAACGTATGTATGTATAGTAAATATATTAATTATTAAATATATGTAATGTGCGTATATCGTATTATAAATATATAAAGGTATCGTGAAAATTGCGGACCATAAAAATATATTAACGTTGTGTACGACGTTATGTACGACGTTATATAAATAAATAAGGGAGAAATGTAACGAGTAGTAATCGTGTCGTATTAAATATTATAATAGGTACCATTATTGCCTTAAGGCTTACGCTGAGATTTAAATACAAAGAATTGTATTATATCTTATATTATGCTACCGAGGTTAATGAACATTTGATATTTTTTGTTTTGTTATTTTGTTAACACGCGTATATATAAAGTGCTTGAGCAAATGCGTCGAAGTGGGATTTCTTTTTAAAATATTAAGTTACAAAAAATGTCTGTATTTTAAATGAAGTGGAAAAAACATCTGTTGTCATTTACATTCGATAAACTATTCTATAGTACAATTATTATAATATATCACTTGACGTCGTTTTATTTAACATGCGTACTTCAGCAGCCTCATTTAAATGATACTTATCAAATTCGAATAAATTAGAACAGTTCGAGTGGCGTTACTGTTATATAATGAATATTTTAACTTATATACTGTGAAAAATATAAACAAAAATTTTTAAAATACTACTATAAACTTATATATTTTTATATAATTGGAAGCCTTTCAAAAATAAATTTACATTTACCGAAATAAAAAAGGCACGAAAACATATTTTATAAGCGTACCTGCAACAATTTAAAGAAAGGAAAAATCAAAAATTATTGCCACCTATATTTTGTAAATCAAAAAAAGCGAATGCCTTTATGCGAAAATTGAGGAAATCAGATATTTTTAGTGTTCAAATGTATGACTGAATTATACAATATAAAGTGATGCCAATGAGCTAGACTTTTGAAATATAATTTTGCTTCTGTATGTTATATTATAATACACAAAACCAAACACACTAAATTCTACCTATATCGTCAGCGTACTATTATTACTATTTTGAACATAAAAAGAACACTTGAAAGCGCGCGAAAAAAAACAACACTATATTGTTATAGCTCACAGCGCCAGCCGCACCCGATGGCATCTTCTATACGTACCACACTATGCAGACGGATTAGAGAAAAAAAATGTTCTGCCAGATGATTTCGGGGACGCCCCGTGGGCATTTTGTGGCATAATTTCTACATTTCACAGAAGAGCAAAAATAAAAATTTGAAAATCTTACTCACATAGACACATCACTCTGTTAGTTATTCGAATACGACCAGAGTTTGTTCAACGAATAATTAAAATTAATAACTGACTGTAAATAATAATAATTAATAAATCGTGCCGTTTTATGGATAATATTCCAAAAAAAAAATTTTAGTTAGTGCTAGTTTTTGGAAGAACGCGATATTAAATTTTTAACTATACCTACCGATATGTATGCATACCTAAATATGAGCTAGACTGCAGACTACCTACACGTTAAATGTTCTAAAAAACTGTTTGCGATTATTCGCGTAGGTACTTACGACGGTTGCGTGTATACGTCCTCGTTGTTCGTGCAGATCGCGAAGTGGCGGCAGTGGCGATCCGTGCGGGTGCATCCGTCAAGTGGTAGTGCTCAATTTCTGAGAGTCGTTGGTCGTTTATATAGCACCAACGGCGGAGACGCCCCCTCTGGTATTATGATAGCACACGCGTGCGTACGTGCACCGATAGCGTACACACGCGACTAAGTTCGGAGGGACGAATAATTGTGGACGAGGGAGGACGGTCGACGGGTGGTGGATGGGATGGGTGGACGAAGTGGCGGTCGACTCGGAAGCGTATCGCCCACACCACGCCGTGACGGTCCTCCCGTCGTCGTTGTCTCTTTTCGTCCGCTCTTCCTCTTTGACGGCAGCGGTCATTTTTAAAATAACGATATAGGTACACACGCATGTTTTTATATTATATTATACCTACATAATACGTGATCGATTTAGCCGGCTATACAACAATTCTCAAAAGTCAATTTTCGAGTTTTAAAAACAAATATGTACTCCTAATTTTAAACAAATTAAAGTTATCATTATGATATAGTAGGTACTATTGTTATTATGTTTGTTTCTGCAATATTTTTATTTTTATTTTTTTTTCATTTGAATATACCTAAAGATTCGACAAAAGGTCACTAGTCTGCTACTATATGGGCCGTGGGGTGGGTACTGTTGGTTTGACCAAGTGTGTGTATGTGTGGCAAGGATTTGTCACTAAAAATACCGGGTGGTCACCCATCCGGGAACTAGTGACACCGGCTGGTGCGTATACTCAGAACACTTTAGTGACTGAATGCAAAGACCGCGAAACACAGAACCACTTTCTTACAATACTGTAATCATTTGACCTATGTGGTTTTATAAATATTAAATAAAAATAATAAATATACAGGTGGGTAATTGGTTACTTCTTATAGATGTTACAAAAAGATTTAAAGATATGATAATATTATGTACCATTTAAGTAAATTAAATTAAAAAAAGGTGGAGAAGTGGATATCGCTCTGCTGTACAGTAGCTTACGAGTGGGTCACTGTAATGGATGGTGTTAAATTTGAAATGAATGATATAATATAATTGTATAAGAAAAACGATTCTGAGTGAAAACGGTCTGTCGGCCTATGATATTATTGTGAATAAAGTAATTTATATATTTACTTATATAATTATATAATTACGCGGAACCTTATTTTAAATTTTCAATTCTTAGCTACAAAAGTTGAACATTTTATAAATTTTTATCTACAAAATAATTATTACGTTTTAAATTTGATAAATTTTGTCAAAATTTGAATTTTAAATGTTTATAAAAAAAAATTGTGCCTATGTATTTTCAATATTTTTCAACTGTTATTGTAACAATATATCAGGAGCCTTGCATACAATTTTCACGTTTTTCTAACCTACAAAAAAAATTTCATTGATATTTATAGAAAAAAAAGAACTAAACTAATAGGAAACTGAATATGTCCGTAAACAGCTCAAAATAAGTCAAAATATTTGGAAAATGTTATGGTGTATAGAAAATACTAATATAAACGTTCAGTCAAAATTTCATGTACCTACGGTCATTTGTTTTAGAGTTGAACCAAAAACCAAAATCGATTTTCTCAAATACAGATTTTGCGTAAAAATTCCCGTTTTCTTTAATTTTTCTTTTGTTTTTAACGTCGCTTTTGAAAACAACTGGGAAATGTTTACTTTTTACCCCCCAAAGTACCAACAAGATTCACTTTTCTATCAGAAAAGTTACTGTTGAAGAAAATCCAAGCACTTTTACACTTTTACTGTCCTAAAAGGTGATGACAGACACAAAAAAAAATAATAAAAAAAAAAAAACACACATCATTGTAAAATCAATACATTCATCGCTTCGCTCAGAATCTAATAGTAAGAAATTATTTAAAAAAATTATTGAAATATTCAATAGGTACCTGTGTATTCTAAAATGTAATTTAAAAAATCACTAAAAAATAAGTAGATTGTACATTATAATTTGTATATATAGGACATAGGTTAGGACGGTTAGGTACCTTTGTATTTCATATTGTTTAAGACTCCCTACAGCTGTAAGGAAATAAAATATAAATTAGTGAGAAATTCCAATTTATAAATTTATAAAATTAACACTTCTAACTGTCTCAAACTTTAAAATAGAAATATCTAACATATTTTAATATATCAACTATACAGCACTGATTACCTATATGTGGCTTTATATTAAATATATTTTTAAATTCAGTACATTTTTATAAGTTATGTAGGTATCTAAAATTTAAATGTTTAAGTTTGATTTTTAATTTATTAAATGTTAGAAATCTCTGAAGTATAACATCACAATGGCGACATGTTAAATTATTAGGACATATAATATTATACAAGAATAAATATTATTGTCATAATATTATGTCAGATGTAACACATTATACTGCTATAATACTATTTATATATGTATTATTGTTCATTAGTTACATATATTTTTACTAGTATCCAAACCATACAAATGCAATTATGTAAGGATAATTTACTTTCAATACCTACCCTTATAAAACTACATGAATGTGATACTGTCAAAGAAAGGATGCAAGTTTTTGAACAAAAAAAAAGTTATTGATAACAATTCGTAGCAAAATAATGAAGTATGTATAAAGTGTGCGCCCGAGAACAAAATGTACATTTAAATGTGCATTCCTAAAATGATAGCATACAATATAATATTGTACACACTACACGAGATTATACGTGTCTTACGACAACTGTATAATAAATAATAATATTGTGTACTCAGCAGATTGCAGCTAGATAAACTCTCTCGTGAGTCATGTGTTGAAAAATACCTATGTATTTTTTGTTATCGTCAGGTACTTTTGTTCGATCATCTCGATTACGTTATACTTTTACAATATGATATGAATACAGGATTCACAATTCGTATATATAAAATAACTGCCAGGTCTGTCGTCTAAAATGGGTTCTTAAGGGCCTTATTATATGCAGAGACGGACATAATTATTATAACAAGCCGGAATTAGACAACCGTCCGTGAGACGGACTAAAGAATGCGTATTTGTTCTATACTGTTTCTACTTTCTGGAACTTATTCTACAGTACAGCTCCGTTTTGGACATTTCGGTGGGTGTTATATAAGTTAACAGTACATCCAGGACGCGCCAATTCCCGATAAATTATATTAAACAACGCGACCGTCAAAATCAACCTAATTTTTTTTTTTAAATCAAACCCTTCAGTTATTATAATTTTATTTGTTTGTTACACTAGAATCTAGTGCCTATAAAGATCTTCTCGTTACAGTATATATTAAGTTCATTCTGGATAGTAATATATTTCTAAACAGTAAATGTATGTAAGATCTAACGGACGGTATAATACTAATATAGTAGGTATATAGCCATATAGGTAAACATAATATTACTTAATAGTTAATATACATAAAAATATAGGTAGGTAGGTAGGTAATATAAATACGCACACGTATTATCATAGTATTATAAATTATTGTTTATTTTCATCTCGTCGTCGCTTGTAGTATAATATTCTTTTTGGATTTTTATGATAGATGGAATACGCATTATCGCAAGAATTTCGTTCATGGTATAAAACGATGGTTGATGGATATCCAAGGTTTGAACACGAAATCCTTAGAAATATAACAATATATAGTATTGTAGGGTGACAATGTTTTAAGTATTAAATATTACACTTTAGATTTTAAACGGTTTAGTATAATACCTTTTTTTTTTTTTCTTATTGAACAAAACATAATATTTACAATCTGTATTTACAGGTTATACAATAAGTAAATGTGATGGAAATTGATTTACAGGAGGGGGAAGTTGCCCATTGGCGACACCCCGTGAAAGTATAATACCTACTATAATATAATAGTTGTTTTGTCCATGATCATTATGGGTGTATAGTATAGTATACTATATGAATATGGGTATAGACGTGTAGTAGTTATAAGGTATGTATATCTCATATACACCGAAAATATAAATAATTTATTCTTATTATTAATGTATATGTACTTCATTACGAATATTTAAGTTTTAAAAATAGAAAAATACAAGTCGTGGATTTTCAATATTTGTCTGAGGGAGGGGGTCCGGTACCCCTATACTATTTGTACCACTGTATGATACGAAATCACATCTTTAGGTTTAAATATTATGGTTGGTAAATATGTGCCGATTTTATTTATGCTATTTATTATTGCCATCGAACTATCGAAGGTATAACGAACATTTTGGACCTCTAATAGAGCCTGTGCCTATGATTTCAAATCGAATAACTCTAGCGCACGCGTGCGTTAATTTAATAACGACCCTCCTTCTCTTTCACATAAAGAAATCATATTTGATAATTAGGTTTACAAACTATGACAAAACAATGAAAACATTGCACTTTCTCCTGACTCGTTTTCATTCGAACATTAACGTAATTAGATTTTTCTCTCCCCTCGCACTATATATGCTACGTTAACATTAAAACATTCATATATGCCACAATGATTTATAAACAATATAGTGTATATAATATACATATATAGGACCATCACAGCAGAAAAGTTTTAGCGCTTTTTTTCGTATCTTGTTCGTATTGCTTACTTTTTTGTACGATTTATTATAATCTGCAATGGAAGAATGACCCAAACGCGTAGCATTCACTATCACGGCCCCCCGAACAATTGTTTCTGATTGACAAGTGTTTTAGACTTAAGTGTTGGTATATTTAGTATATTTACATAATTATTTAATTATTACACAATTACGTCAATCGAGTTTTCAAAATACACAATACACATAATATATAATATAGGTACTTTATAATTTATAACACACCGATGAAAGTTTTTGTATAATTTTGAAAACAAAACTTGCTTGTTGCCGATTTCCTTTTAGAGTTTGAGACAGTTAAAATCTTCAATGATGTATCATCTTAACGATTGGATTTCATCTTAAAAGCCGTACAAAACGTTTAAATCTCGTCCCGTAAGACTTTGTTACGTACATACTTTTTTAGTAGGTGCTTACATGCGTAGGTTTCTTACTGGAAACGAAATAAACTAAAACTAAAACACAGGCATATTTTAGAATACTGTATTTTGAATAAGTACTTTTAAAAGTATTTCGAATACTTTATTCACAAATATATATTAGTTATAGTATTAAAATTAATTTGTTTGTATAAATATTTAATATGATACAATATTTATTGTCATGTTGTAAATCATATACTATCACAGTTATAAACATAAATAATATAGTATACTTTATTTCACATTTTACCTAAAACGAGTATTATTTTTTATATCTAAAATAAATATTTGATTAATACTTAATAATATTTTAAAAACTTTATTCGTAATACTATTTTTCATAAATATTCGAGTACTTCATCCAATTATATTTTTTTAAATATTTTACCCGTAGTCTGACACTCTGACGCTCTTAGGCTTTAACCATACCTAATCGACGTGAATTTTATCGTAGTAATAATATTATATACCTAATATAAAAATACTCTGTTCGCTATATTTTGTCTACGTATTGGTCGTTATCAGACGCGTACACAAGGGGGAGGGGGCTTTAGGGGTTCCCCTCTCCAAATTTCAGGAAAGTCATCAAATATATCTTTATAGAGTAAAAGTGAGAAAATGTATAACCTATAACCCCTTCCCACTAAAAAAATCTGGAAATTTAAGTTACTAATAAAAGATTGAATAATATGATGGGATAGTTGTGCGGTATTTAACAATGCCGCCCACCGCTACGAGGTCGCAACAAGTTTTAATTGATCGACTACAACTCTTAAAAACGTGATCCCTCATAAAACTGATCATACATAATATTATATTACATACTATAATATAGTTATTACTTATTAGTTATTACTATTACGACTCAGGGCCTGATTTACGATTCTCAAAATATGGTGGTCAGGCGAATAGTTACTCGCTTCGATTTAGGTATATTACGAGCATAAATGTATAATACGAATTAGAACTTTTTTTAAGGGCCACATTTTCCATCGCTGGGCCACAGAAGTAACTGTAAAACGCATGGACGTTGTTCTGATTTTTACACGAGATGCAAAATATGTTCTAAAATTATAATATTATACCCTTCGATTTGCTCATAAGCGTCTTCCTCCTTTAAACTTTTCAATTATATAACAATATTGTAGAGACTCTAGTTTTTTGTACCATGCTTTCAGGCTACAATGACATATGTAATTTTTAAATTACCTTCCATTAATTAATAAAATGTTTATTACATATTTTATTGTATATTGATTGATTTAATTTTGCCTGTACTGGTGCAGACATACAGTTAAGGTAGGCCAATATAACAATATATTATATGGTATGGAATTATATGGTTAAAATAGGGCCACCCATGGATCGATGTATACACCCTGCCTCTGCGATATCCGAAATGGGCACCCTTGGCCAAGTGTAAGTAACCGTAGACCTTTGATGTTACCAATTGCTTATGTGTTTTAGTTGTTGCTGCCTTTGTTGTAATAAGAGCGCCCGGATCGCCACGAGTGGGTTATTATAATACAACTTTTTTTAAATACGCATATCTGCTCGAGTAGTCTGACGTTATCACCACAGCTGCGACGTCCACCGCCTACGCCCTACAAACGCTTGTATGTTATTATATAATTTAATTTATAATTTTATCTATATAGTGGTGTTGGATACGTACGTTCTTATGGCATGGCATGTTTATAATATATTATATGAGCCACACGCCAACACACATGACTGCATTTTTTTCCAGCACACACATACACACACTAATTTAGATTAAACAGACATGAACTTATTATGTTATATTATTTTATTATTTATATTTATATAATATTATATCGCCTCTGAATACCCTACACTACACAGTGCATATTATAGCAGATGCAATATTGCGTACTATCATGCTATGCGCATAGATGAACGGGACCTTCCGGGAGGCGGTTAGCAACGACGAGTGACGACAAACAGAATACGGGTTTTTATCTCAATTTCTGTCATCGATAACGAATTTAAACAAACGTACACATGATCTGCACCGCCAGACTCGTATGACACTATCGCTCACACGATATACACACATGTACAATATATTCAAATTTCACACATATTATAATATAGGTACATTATAATTTATAATGCCATGCAGGGCCAGTGGCGTCATTTCAGTTTTTATTAGACTAGGGCAATTTTTCATTGCTTTTCTCACTCAAATTTTTTTTCACTCAGATTCTCATAGCATAGTGAGAATCCCCCCCAAATGACGCCACTACATACAGGGTAATTAAAAATTGCAGAAAAAAATTATTGCGACAGCAAAATTCTTCTAGTCCGCCGCCATCAAAACCCGAATAGAGGTACCTTACGATAACCTACGTGACTACGGCGTATAGCAATTAACGAATATGAATTGTAGGCTGTAGTGAGTTGTGAGTATAGCCTATAGGTAACAATTTTCTGCGCTTGCATGGTATTTCCCCATCTCTGGGGAGTCGAGCTTAGGCCACAGCAGTATAGTACACTCATTAATATTATTATTATTTCGTATACAATTTTTAGATAGGTATATATAATACTGTGTTCGCACTGATATGTATACTGTTCATAATGTTATCAATTTATTATTTTATTACACGAAGAACTACCGCGCGTCCCCTCTACGATGACGGACGACGACGTCGACAAAAGCACGACCTTTGCGAAATATCGTCACGGTCCGTATAGAACGGCGTGAGTTGTTCAAAGGTCGAACCCTTTAAAAGTCGCTACCAGCTCGAGTTGTATTGCCGCTGAATTAATATCTCTATACGTATATAAGTATAGTGAGTTTTAACTATGTAAAGTAATGCATGTTATATTATATTATGTATATGTATAGGCGTGTGTGTGTGTGTGAGTGAGAGAGTGTAAACATCCGATTGTGTTACCTTGGCCTACCGTGACGGAATTATACGCGCGATTTCGCCCTTAATGATATTATGCCCCCGCATGTTATTATTATTATAAAATGAGATGTACAACGAAGAACCGTTTCGAGGATAGGGCAAATATGGTATAACGATGAGTGAAGGAAAAATCATATTGAAAATTTTGTACACGCAAGTCTTACTGTTGGATCGCAGCTGAATTTTACGTAACACGCTCGAGGACAGCTATGATGATTAGGTTAGGTTGGTACCAAAATACCCGTATTGAAGACGTATTGGACCTACTATATACCATTTATTATATATTTATGTAAAACTACCTATTGTAGTTATAACCTAACTTACTTGACCTATATAGTAGTCAAAAAATAAATTCAACATTCCAATATAATAGAAAGAAAAAAAAATCATTAAAACATTTAAGACTAAATTGATTACTTATAAGTTATACTTAAGTGTCCTAGGTCATTATGAAATGTTTCCATTTTCTTTTATTTATAAATATTTTACCTAATTTGAAACTAGTTTTAATCATTATTTATTCAATACTGCTTAAATTTAAGTTAAACGCAAACTCAATTTATGTTATGAAATACAGATACATTTTATAATTTTAAATGATGAGAACATTTTTATTTTTATGGCACATCCCTATATTCTATTTTATTTATTCGACACAATAAATAAAAAGGTTTGACCAGTCTCCACCATTGTAGACTACTATCATATTTTATTATAAATCAATGATAGTAAACAGGGCCGGATTAAAGGTCAATGCCTCCATGGAGAAAACAATTTTTTTTCTAAAATTGATTTATTACTGAGTGTTTTAATCAGAATACATTTATAAGTTATATAATTTACTTTTTCCATTAAAATACCATATTATGATGAGATAATTTTAATAGTAAAACGTGATAATCCAAACCATAGAACTATATTAAAATAAATAGGTATAGTTATGATTATGATTCGGTAAACTAATCGAATACAATTAATGAATCACAAACAATGTTGATGTACAATGTATGTATATGTGCATACCTATATAGTTTATATATATATACAGGTCAAGCCCAAACGTAGTAACAGATAATATTAAATAGTATTAAATTAAAGCATTTTATAATAGTAAATTGTTTGCACATTTTAAAATTCTCATAATTCACTTTAAAATTAAAATATAAAAAAGAACCGGCAATGTCACTGACGATCACCATATAATATTTTTACTTATAAATTTGGTAATATAAATTCACTCTAATACTACATAACAGTTTAAATTAATTATTCAGAATGAACTATTATACGTTTGTAGGACGAGGACAATACTCATGCGGATATGGCGTCATCTTAAGGTTAAGAATAACTATAATAAGACTAAAATTAAACTAATGACTAGAACCTAACTGGCTATTGAGATGAAGTTAGGTCACATATTATAAATGGATGACGAAAGATGGGTCGTAATTTGCAGTGCGTGGATTTATATATTCATATAATATATAAATAATAACTTTTTTTCTTGTGGTATTGCGAGCTGAGCCCCCCCCCCCCCCTCACAGCCGTTAAAATTTGATTCCCCATTAGCATTACTGCATTAGCACCTAAACTAAACTATTCCCGTAAAATACAGCAGTTGTTTATGATAATAATTATTTTTCAATTATTTCCGTTATAATTAATGCATACTGAAAATTATGTATATTATATTTTAAATGAATGATTTTATCATTCGAGTCATCGAGATTGATTATAACATTATACATCGACATCATTACATAATACAAACAATACTTATATGTATTAGTGTATTACGTGTTAGGTATATTGCAGCCATATAGGTATGTATAGACGTATAGTACATTATATAGTACTATATTATGGGTAATATAATGTATATATTATCATAGGTACCCATCTAATAATATACTACTAATATACTTGCTATGTTAATATTATATGATATATATATATATATATATATATGTGATAATACGTGAGGTTTGGTTTGTCTGCGAGGGAATAAAATTGCAGTAAAAACAATTACAGCATAATTAATTGAAATAGCGGGATGATGTGGCCGGGGAAATGGATCGGTTAGAGCTCGCGCGCCATGTAAGTATATATAGGAACAATTTTACTATAGTAATTACGGCGCCGCGGTGTATCGCATAATATTTTCGGAATAGTCGTAGCGAGAAATGATGTTTTAACAAGTCGCGCATAGTGGTTAATAAAGTGGCCGGCCGGGTGAACCGAATTTGCAGAGAATTGAGATTAATATGTACCTACACTCACCATTATAAATTAGAATACTGTCCATATATAATATGTATTTAAACATTGTTTTTAAAAAATGTAAATATAAATTTATTAAGTAGTACGTTTTAAAATGTACACGATGTAAACTTACTGTGGAAGTATAGACATACAATGCATTGGGAATAAGCCTAAAAACCATTTTAAGTTAAACTAATATTATTTAAATTTTAAAATATAAATATGGGAAACGGCCATATTATTCTATAGACGCAAAGCTTTCGCTCCCGGCTATATAAAACTAATAAAATCTCTTAATATTCGCTCTTGGTTCAGGAAACCTCTCAGAAGACTTGATATAAAGTGGTGCAGAGATTTAAATCATAACCAACCCGTAGATTAAATCAAATCTAGACTAATCAAATTTTAAACTGTCATAATTTATTGGGTGACTGCTATTATTTCCATGTACTATAGGTAACTAGGTAAGTATAGGTAGTAATCTATAGTACCTATGTCAAGTCATATTACATATTATAACTTATAATTGCGGATATTATAAATATTGTATTTATAGATTGTGTATTGTGTATATAAAATAAATCTAAGAAAATATGTTTTTTTTTATATTATAAAGAACAAGGCCTCGACTGCATAGGTCATTGGCCGCAATTAGTGCATTAAAAACTGATTAATACATCATAGGTATACAATTTTTTTCTGGCTCGGAGTGTATATAAATATAAAATAAGTAACACTCGTGAATTAATAAAGATATAAACAATATAGGTACAAAAAGAGATATTTAGGTTTTTTGTTAAATGGTTTTGTATAAATTGGTGTCTCTTATAAATCTAAGTGTGTTGTTGATGTTTATTGTTGAGGCATTCGGAAATACTACTTGGAATGTTGTATTTAGCTCTTTCGTCATTAAATTGGCGACATTCTAATAGAAGATGTTTGATGGAGATTTCGAATCCGCAGGAGATGCATAGTTCTGTGTCTGTTTTGTCCAAAAAATATCATTAAACCAAAATATTGTACCTGACACAACGTGTGACATCAGTCGTTTTATCATACGACTATACGCTTAAAATCGTAAAAAATATTAAACTGAATTAATAAACCTACTATTAAAACCATAGTAGTTGTAGTAAAACTACATAGGTCCCTTGAGGATTTAAATCGGAGGAACCGAAAACAAATTGCGCATGTCGAATGGAATATGGTACCTATACGATAGTAAGATAAATATATTTATTATATAGCTATACACATATTATTGTTATATAAAGTAATATATAGCCTATGGTTAGCACTTAAAGACTTTAAAAAATGTTAAATTTAAAAGTAAAATTATAAATTTATGTTAGCCTTGTTATACATCAATATCAGTGTTTCACATTATCCGATCTTTAGAAAAATAAAAAGCGCATACAATAATATTGTATAATATTATTTGGTAAAATAATTCAAACAAATGTGTAATATGTACCTATGCCACGTAGTTATACTGACTATACTAACACTGATATGATCCCGCCAAATATTATTTATATTTCCGATTATTTTAACTTTTCATAATAATAAAATAGTCTGCAGTGAATAATGGTTACCTATACATACTATTATATGAAAAAACGAGATTCTATAACTATCGTTTTTATTATTTTTAATCACACGTTGTATAAAATTGGTTTTATTTGTATCACCTAAGCTACTTTTGTAGATGGTTAACAACATATATGGCAGTATATATTATCAATTAGTTATAACTTATAAGTTTACTTGAGATCGACTTTCCCACATTTTTTACTTTTGATTTTAACTTTTCCAAATTTGAAATAAGACAATTTATTAGTTTATATTTTTATTATATAAATTGTTTAGGATTTAGATTTTAGAGTGATAAAATAAAAAGTGTAGAAAAGTTTCAGAATTCTTATGGCTTAACTAAATTAATAAATTGGTACCTATATGTTGGAATGAAAACATGTCTAAATTCCTATGTTACGCGTGTGTATCCCACAATGTTTTTTCATTAAAATATAAGAGTACCTATACCTACATGGGTCACCTTCGATTTTGCGATCAAAACTTCAAACAAATATTTACAAAAATGTACATACAAATCGTATAACAGGTCAAATGATTAGCACGATTTAACGTCTTTTTAATAAAACGGAGGGCGTCAAAAATACCGAAACTAAGGGTTTAAAATGGCGATTAAATGCGATGCTATACATGGGCACCGTATTATATGTGGGAGGATATTATAAATGTGTATATTGTACATGTAAACAACCATGTATGTTATGAGACGATGGGATTAATTTAGTTTTACGACCAGACAGCCTATATAATATTATTATGTTTTAGCACGGCTGTGTGGTTGCATACACCGTAATTATGGCTTTTCTCTGGAATCGTTAAATTTTGGCGGGACCAAATAATTTAATAAAGCCAAACGAAAAAAAACGTCCTATGCACAAAATTGAAAATTGTACCACTATTTTATACAATCCCTGCGTACGTGACTCGTATATTATTATACAATTGTATACACCAATCTATTAATTAATATTTTACGATACGAGCGAAACAATAAATTATGGATATCAACTCAAAAGCCGTAGTTGTCTTCGATGCCTGTACAATACATAGGTATAATAGACATTATAGATTATATAGAATATACAATAGTATAAATGTATAATTAGTATAGACTATTCGGAAATATTATTGTTTGACGGTTTTCCTTATGCACGGCACCATTTTGACGTCATGTACGCCGATATTATACGTGTGTCGTGTATCTATACTAACTGTGTAATTATGTAACTGTATACTCATACTGTATACTGTTTGTTTGTTGGTTTTAGAAATTTGTATGCAACCCCCTCCCTCATAATATTCTAAACCTCCCCCCCCCATCCCCTCCCACCAATTAGGAATTTTCCACTTTCACAAAACTATTAAACACCATTTGCATGGATTTATACGAACATTTTCAGAATTTGAATTCAACCTCCTCCCTAGTAATAATCATAATAATAAGCATTTTCCCAGTTACGGTGAGCCCGGTGAGGTCATTTTTAGATATATTTAAAAATATTAATACAATTTGTTGTTTTTGCACTTTGCAGTATAAAATATTTTACTTGACGTTTGAATTTCTAATACTAGGTGAGTTGAGTTCGTGTCATTTTAATTACTATACATTATTATATTCAATTAATTTTTGAAATACGTCCTATGAACACGCCATTGTAAACTCAAAATCGTTTCCCAATGATTTATCAATGCTTTTATATTTAAATACACCCGTCGCCCCCGTTGAGGCACACCCAACTCATTCGTCTCACTAGACAGTTTTTTAATACACAATTAGATACTTAAATAACATAGGTAGGTACCTATAGTGAACAAATCACAGTGACCAGTACAGTAGTAGGTACCTACGTGTTTTATATTTTAATAGTTATATGGTTATTAATATTTTATATTACTCGTCTAAAAATGTTAATTAAATCTAGATCCGTGTAATTATTATTTATGAACGATTTATGGATTTCAATATTGAAACAAATAAACAAACAAAAAATTAAGGAAAAACGGGAATTTTTACACAAAATTGGTTTTCGGCTATATCGATTTTCGTTTTTGGTGTAACTCTAAAACAAATAACCACGTATATACTTGAAACTATACTTGTAATTGATTTGTTGTAACAGCTTTACCGTGGTAACGCTCTCCTGTCCTCATCACTTTGAAAATCACAAGTCGTTATCGCTAACCACAAGTGTTTGAAATTTTAACCGTTGTGGCGTTAAAAAATACGTTGAATTAAAAGTGTACCTACCATAATTGTTAAGTAGGTACTTATTTTTTTGTTAAAATATACCTTTGTGGAGCCGGCAGTCAGATGCCGTCATAATCCACAAAGCAGTAACTCCGAAATAGGTACGTTAGCGAGTGGCTTTTTAAAGCATGGCTTTTCATCAAAAGGGCCCATATGAAATTTCAGCCCCGGGGTCTAATAGGTTCTTAATCCGGCCTTGGCATTAGTTATATAGTTTTCCAATGACTCTGTGTAACGACTAACGTGGTGTACAATTTAATAGGTAATAAATATTATGCAGAATTATATTTAGGTATATTGTACATTATAATATTATAAATTATAAGTATTTCATTATACGTTATAACGTATTTATTTATGTTGAATTTAGACACATATTATATGCGAATTAGGTACCAAACTAGTGAGTTTGTGTCAGGGTCTATTATTTTTTTTTAAGTAATCCAATCTTTGTTTAGTATGACGTAAATAACCAGTGGTAAGCCATTTTCAGTGGCGGATCCAGGGCTTAATTTTAGGAGGGGCATGGGGGGGGGGGAAAGTACAAAAAGTTCCAAAATTGGCTACAAAATTGGCTAAACACAGTGTAAAACAAAGAAAAACTACGGCGATTGGAGGGGGGCAAATGCCCTTTTTGCCCTCCCCCTGGATCCACCACTGGCCATTTGGATTTTAAAAAGTAATAAAAGTAATAAAAAAATATTACTTAAAAAGTAATACACTCACCGTTCTCTCTTCACTACCAGCTCAGCTGACTTTGCAGAAGATAATGACATCTTGATTCTTGACCCTTCACTCTGATCTCAAAATAGATTCAAACATAATCCAAGGTCACTTGGATTTACAACAATATGATACGACGACTAGGGAATCAAAATAAATCTAACAAAATCAATACTCTGCTTTGGCCTAAAGACAAACTCACCATCACACTAAATAACATATCACTATGGCCAATTTAAGGGTACACCTAGAATTGTCCTAGGTCGCCAACTTATCTCACATCCACAACAAACGACTAACCCTAAACAATAGATTCCGCCAACTTCGACTCCTTCTTTAGTTCTTCCACAGATTAAATTGAAAATTCTGTGGTTCTTCCCTCGAAACATCTAAACATAAATAATACAATCTTGCAACATAATATTATTATAATAAATTAATAATATAATGTTATTGTAGACTTGTAGTGTTGGCAACAATTAATGTTGTAGTGACGAACGACACATACTTGATGTTCTAGTCTTTAAGTTGCTCTGTGAGAAAAATGTGTAATGTAACACAAATATGAATAAAGAGACAGCGATGAAACTAACTCATATTATTCATATTAATCATAAAAAGAATTCTATCTTAAACCGTGGTTATTCGTCATGTATTTAATATTAATTAAATTAAGTGAACAACGTAGAAGGCAGCGGCAGACATTAGCACATTACACTATTACAGTTATTATAATATTATTTAATTGTTTCATTATGTAATATGAAGCGTTGTCTAGCGGCCGTTGTTTGTATGAGCGATGACGAAAAACACGCGATCGACGATTATCGTAATATATAGTGACCAATAGATGGTGTATGCAGTAACAAAAATAGTATATAAAAACATCCATATTTATATTATTCGAAACTGTTATGAGTTTATGACTGTTTGCTTGTTATGCAAAATGACAAAATTTTTAAATATATTCTAACAAGACCTTAAAAAAATTATTAAAAGCTTGATTTTAATACCATCATATATAATTAACTTGAAATTAACACAACAGATATAAATAAAAAATAAAAAAAAATGTACCAACACTAAGTAAAAATAAAAATCTCGAAATGTTTTAATAGCAAAAAAGAAAAGAAATTATTCTTGTAAATGTGTATAATACAAAGTAAGTAAATAAGTAATAAATAATACTATATAATCAAAGTCAGTGTGTACTTTTGGGTCTCAGATCACGTAATAAAGGTAAGTGGTTGAACCTAACCATTACCGGGTCGACCATTGTCCGAACAGTATAATCGCAGTGTCTTTTCAAATGTTGTAATCGTTAATTGCAACCTATTACGACACGCCACATTCGTTTTTTCAAACTAAGTGATTATCGATATTTCTACATTGTACCTTATTTTATATATTTAAGGAGTACCTATAGTTGGTATTAGCTATCTCACTACACGAACAGGTCTTGAGAACCTGGTTGCGTGAACCGATATAAATACATTTTTCAAAGTTATATTTTACAGGTCCTAGAAACTTAAGACCTGAGTTCATAAATCAACACAATCGAACATGATACTCCAACGTATATACCAAGGTTTATTAAATGTTTGAAATAGTAATAATATTATACAGAAACTATCACCTGAGTAACCCTGTACTTGGGGCTAGTATACAACGATCGAACCGTCCAGAAATACAAAAGGGATATATAGCATGTGATTATACAATTAGTTAATGACTACGCGCGAAAATAGGAACAAACTAGAATATATACTTGAGGGGTACCTACTCGGGCTACTGCCTCTAATTTATCATATCAAATTAAAATTAAATTTTATGACATTGTGGAGGTAATTTGAATTTTATTTTATAATATTGTGATGGTAATTTGTTATGTATACTTATATCTTGCAAGCTTATAAAAAATATAACGAATAGAATTTCTTACTCTTCGCTATTATTATATTTTTACTGTTAAAATATATCGCTATTTTTTTTTTTGCGATTTTATCTTTGCTTTTTTGCGGAAGAACAAAATAAATTAGAACTTGGACTAGAAAATTATCTAAATACGTTAAGCGTTATACTATTTAAAAGCACGTTGTAGTTAAGTGATGTAAAAACGCGAAGGGGTGCTGCAGACTGCAGTTCAGCAGTTGAGTTGCCTCACCACCGCCCTTCCTCTCGTTAAAACTGAGGTAAATACAACTACTTAAAAAAACGATTGGACCCGTAAACGTATTTGCGTCTTGACTCTTGACTATTGGTACACGACCTAAGTCAGTCACCATAAATATACACGCATTTTATTATTACCATTTACATAATGGTAAAAACAATTATAATTTATAAGGCACATAATATTATTATGTCAAATAGGTATGTAGGTAGAATATACATTATACATACATTCTTGTCACAAATACACAGTCTACGAGTTACAACACTCATGTAATGTGTTAATTATTTATTCAATATTTCAAACATCATATTATGGTGAATCTACTGTCTTTATGTAGGTACCTATATATTATACGCTGTTCCAACTTCCAATAACTAGCTGAATAAAAAAGACTGAATGTTTAACGCGAAATCACACTATACAGTATAATATGGTTATGAACACAGGCGATAGATCTTGTTACCCGTATGGCCATATAGGCCATGCAATTTATCTTAAATATTTTTAAATCGAAGAATTAAACATCAAATCATTTTAAAAAAAAATGTTTACACACATTTATTTATATAAATACAATTTTACATATATGATAGGCGATAGCAAGAGAAGTTTGTTTTCAAATAGGTATCACAACAATTAAAACTTAACAAATATACATATATATTATATAAGTATGCAATTAAAAACTAGACTTTTAAATTCTTAAGCAACACGTCTATTAAGCGTTTGTGTATAACAAAAAGCATGTTATTGTAAGTATATAACATATTTTACTATTTTAAAACTAAAATATTAACCATAAAATAATTTTTTTTTTTTTATGTACTTCCAGTAGATTTACATCATTTAAAATCATAATATGATACTACTATAATCATTTAAAAACAAATTACATAAATTAAATGTACCTGCCTTATAAGTTATAGGATATTATGTTTTTAAATTAAAAATTATAGCACGTAACACAGTAAATTGTATATAGATTATAGGTATTAGGTAATTTACCAAGTATATAGTCTTACATTTTAAATAATAGTAACTTATTCGCTATAAACCAAATTCAACTTTTCTTATTTAAATAAGCCCGCTTACATCATTTCTAAGCATAATATTCTTGGTATATCCGAAAAACTATTTTAATTTATAGTATATTATTATAAATTATAATATTATTAATAAATACCCAAATACAAATCGTACAGTATATCAGCCAATGTATACCTTTTCATATTTCATATTTTTAGGAAGACTGTTACAAACACAGTCGACAATTACTGCTACTATAAAACGTTGTTAAAGTTCAACATTATTTTGCCTGTTGCTATCTATCACATAAGATTTAATGTTGCAAGGTAATTGTGCACCGTCCAATTGGTTGGCCAATGCCCAATACCTTTTCCTCAGATGATATGCTGACGATTTAGGCTCTCGCTGTCGCGTAAAAACGCCTTTCTTGTTCCCTCCTACCCTTGTGACAGCTGAAAAAAAAACAAATTGTAATACTAGTGTATAGGTATTTTATGGAAGTGTATATACTATAGTTGTTGAACTACACATCGTTATATTTGGTTCCGTCAATATTTTAATATCTATGAAACAAATATAGTTAAATATAGTCAAATATAGTTCAACATTCAGTGTCAATATCGTAAGAATACAATTCACTAATCAATATTTCAAACGATTAAAATATACCTGCATTTATCTACACACATTGAACAACAATTAAAAATACAAAATATAATATTAAAATTAATGTATCCAATTAAAAACTGTAATTTTCTTATCTTATCTACGCTGCGTCTATACAAGGTGATTCTTTTATCATGAAATACTCATTATTTCAAAAAGTATTAATGTTTTTGTAAATATTTTTTTACATAGTTTCAAGTTCAAATTATTTTTTAAAGACAACATAGAGTTTTAATTTCATATTCCATAGCAGAATATTTTTCGAAGTATTTTGATACATAAAAATCGAATTTAGGACGAGTAGTTTATGAGTTATAAGTTTTAAAGTTTAGACTAGCGAAGTAGTGGACAGACATTTTGCGGGGTAACCCCATACCACTCCACTCCGCCCATCTAAACTTTAAATACTTATAAGTTATAACTCATAAAATACTTAGAAAAATATTCTGCTTTGGAATGTGAAATTAAAACTCTATGTTGTCTTTAAAAAAAGGAAAAAACTTAAAAATTATAAGGATAAAAAATATTTAAAAATATAATTTTTAATAAAAACGTTGTTTTTTAACAATTTGAAACTATGTAAAAAATATTTTCAAAAAAATTAATACTTTTTGAAATAATGAGTGTTTAATGATAAAAGAATCACCCTGTATAATTATTAATATTAATAATTGTTTTTAGATCCAAATACCAAAATGTATATACTTGGATTGTTTACGGATCTGGCAACTTAGTGTTATTATGCTTAAATATTTGACCAGTAAAAACTAAAAACAGAACACTACCTATACTGTAACCACCAAACGATTGATAAACAGGCAAAAAGTTAATGAATCAAGCATGTTCCGCAATAGTTTACAGACTGTATCTAGGGTTGACATGAAAGCAATCAACTTACTTTGTTCGGTTTTAAAGTCTGCGAAATTCCATATCATTTCGCCGATGAAGAAGTTTTTAGTTCGGAGTGTGTCGAACGCTTTGAAGTGTTCGGACATCAGTTCTACCTGATATTCTTCAGACCAAACGAACGAAGGACTCTAAAAACAAATCAAAACATCAACGTAAAAAACAATAACGTACAATTGTAAAAAAAAGTTATTTTACTGGATGAATATGATTGTATAACATTATGTTTCTCACGATAGTCACGGCTTTCGACTTACCATATGCAAACCGGCATACGAGTCAGCACCGTATTCCGTCATGAAAACCGGCTTGTTGTGTTTGGCGTGCCATTTGGCTGCTTCATCTTCTATCCGGCTCTGGATGATCTCCGTGTGACCGGGTAATGTGTACCAAGCATTGTACCTATTGAAACCGATGATGTCTAAGTGCTGACCCTGTAAATAACTGCTGTTAAATGCTAGAAATCATAACAACCACACTCATATCAAAATGAAGGAGTTCTATTATTTTTATTTTTTAAGCGTAAAAGAATAGATTGCAAGAAGAATTTTGGCCATAGTGTTTCCACTCACCAGTAGGTCAGTATCAAGTTCTGTCGCAATAGCAGCTGTTATGGGCCGCAAACCGTCTAAGGTTTTGACAAAAATAGCTACAGATCTATAAACAAAGGTACATATACTCAAGAAATTATATAAAACAGTCGACAAGAAGTAGGTTTACAGCCATAAAACTGATGTACCTTATAGCCAAAGTGGTATTCTAACTTAAATTAATAAATGTCTTATGACAATAAATAATAACGCAGAATACGAAATGTTTAATTTTTAAAAAATGATAAGATATACGAGCGTATTGAGCGTATTTGTCTTATTTTTACAGGGTAATTCACCAAATGGTAAATGGGTATAATATCTAAAACACCACTGCTTATAAGGTACATTGTACGCAGTGTTAGAAATGTATTGTGTGTAATGTGTTGTGAAACTAAAATTATTTTTCTAGATAGTGTATTTTTAAGGTACTTTTAATTGTTTATTTAAGGTATTTTAAAAGATACATAGTAGGTAGGTTATATACTATAGGTATACACTATACACCATTAAAATGTTGTGCTATCGCGAACATATTATAATAGGAAAATTAAAAAGAAGCCAAGACGAAATTAAAGCACAAGTGCAAAGTTTAATACTCTTTGCAATAACATTTGACCAAAACTACAACCACAAACTTATATTTGGGTTCATACTTCATAGTATAATGATAGTTAATAATTATAATTACTTACCGCCCTGTCAATGCTGTACCATTTGTTCAGAGCGGCAGTAACTGGGCGTGTTTTATCCTTAGATTTGACAAATTCCACAACGTACCTATATAGATAACAAAATAAAGATAAAAACATTTTCCTTGGAAAGTAAACAAGTGATTTTCAATTAAAAATGTCTATTCATCCATTAATTATTGTAATTGTATAAGCGCGCGAACAACGTGAGGTTATACGAAAACTATTATAATATATCAAAAATAAATGGTACCTAATGGAAATGTATTTTAAATTTAGTTCAATAAAAAACTACAAAATATAATATAATAATGGGTTCCGGGGACGGAGTGGCCGAGCGTATACCGTTCCGACGCATATACCGTCGCCGGTTCGAATCTCGAGCACGGATGGCTCCTCTCTGGGCAGGCAACTGTCTAGAGAGAGGGCCTGTCCGCCGCCATACCCCCGACCGGGCATGGCAGAAACCTAAAGGTGCCAAATTTTAAATTCTGCCAAGACCAAACACACGTGCTTACCAAAAACCTACAGTAACCTCCCCCACAATTAAAAAAAAAACACCCAATGGCCTAAGTGTACCGTTACAACCGTAACCCACACAATAGCTTATGGCCATAGTTGCAGGGCTCTAAAAAAAAATGAATTAATTAATTAATTAAAATAATGTCTTCATTATATTATATAATATGACAATTTATTCGAGAATACTGCGTAATTATTTTAACAGTTAACACTTATTATTTCGATAAGTATTTACGTTTTTGAACATAATTTTAAGTCATTATACAAAACAAAATGTTTTGTCTTTATATTTTTTTTTTCACTTTTTTGGATGACATGTATCCATTTTTAATTATATATACCATTATACCAAAGCAGAATATTTTCCTGAAAATGACGATGCACAAAAATCAAATTTTGGTTTAGTAGTTAATTAGAAATTACTTTTAACTCATATAATTATTTAAAGTTCCGATGGGTGGAGTAGAAGACCTATGCCATCAACTCCACTCATCTATGCTTACAAATACTTATAAGTTATAACTTACTATAGTCGATAATTCGATTTGTATCCATCAAAATATTCTGCTTTGGATAATTAACTTGAAAATATAATATGTCGTCATTCAAAGATTAAAAAATTGTCTACCTTTAACTAACGATAAAAAAATATAATTTTAGATTCTGAGCATAACAATGAATGTATTGATTTTACAATGATGTGTGTTTTTTTTTAATTGAATCAAGTTGTTGGTGCATTGTGGAGGTCAAAATTTAAGATTCCTAGTTATTTTTAAAAGCTCAGAGAAAAACATAAAAAAAATTAAGGAAACCCGTGAATTTTTGAACAAAATCGGTTTGAAGTTCATATGTTTACAAGATTAGATAGGTATGAAAAATATGAGAAATACAAATGCGAATTTTTTTTTACTTTACGCATTTAAATTTTGAATTTTGAAAAAAATTATGAAAGTTAAATTTAAAAAGGTGGGTAAGTGGATATCGCTCTGCTGTACAGTAGGTTACAAGTGGGTCACTGTAATGGATGGTGTTATATTCGAATTCAATGATATAATATCATTGTATTAGAAAAACGATTCTGAGCGAAAACGGTCAGTCAGCCTATGATATTACCAAGTATATTTGATGATATTATTGTGAATAAAGTATAATCTATTTACGTGGAGCCTTGTTTTAAATTTTCAATCCTTAGCTATAAAAGTTGAACATTTTATAAATTTTTAACTACAAAATAATTATTAAATTTAAAATTTGATAAATGTTGTCAAAATTTGAACTTTAAATGCTTATAAAAAAAAATTGTGCGTATGTATTTTTAATATTTTTCAACTGCTATTAGAACGATATATCAGGAGCCTTATATTAAATTTTCACGCTTTTTTATCCAACAAATAAAATTTTATTGATATTTATAGAAAAAAAATTGAAAACTAACAATGTCCGTAAACAGCTCAAAAAGAGTCAGATTATTTTTAAAATGTTATCGTGTATAGAAAATGCTAATATCGACATTCAGTTAAATGTTCAAGTATCTACAGTCATACGTTTTTTAATTACAACAAAATAAGAAAATCGTAACATGAGAAATCGAGTGAATATCAAATGTTGTAAAAATAGGAATTACAAACGCTCATAAAAATTTAATTTGACTTTCTTGTAGACATTTTTTTTTTTTTTTGACAAAGGTAGACAAACTTATAGATGATCTTGTATTACATTTTCAAATCTTAGATTTAAAAAGGAAAATTTTTATGAATTCTCAACTCAAAATAATTTTCTAATTTTCGTGATTTTTCCGTATTTTGACAATATTTGAACTTTAAATGCTTATAAATAAAAACTGTGACTAAGGATTTTTAATATTTTTTAAATATCATAGTAACGATAATCTAGGAGCCTTCTATTAAATTTTCAAGTTGTTTTACTCAACAGATAAAATTGTATTGATATTAGCAAAAAAACTAAAAAAAATGGAAATTGACAATGTCCGTAAACAGCTCAAAATAAGTCAAAATATTTGGAAAATGTTATGGTGAATAGGAAATGCAATTATAAACATTCAGTCAAAATTTCATCTCCCTACGGTCATTTGTTTTAGAGTTACGCTAAAAACCAAAATCGATTTTCTCAAAAACAGATTTTGCGTAAAAATTCCCGTTTTTCCTTAATTTTTCTTTTGCTTTTCACGTCGCTTTTGAAAACTACTGGGAAATTTTTACGTTTGACTCCCCCCCCCCCCAAAGTACCAACTAGATTCACTTTCCTATCAGAAAAGTTACTGTTGAAGAAAATCCAAGCATTTTTACTACCCTAGAAGGTAATGACAGACACAAAAATAAAAAAATAAAAAAAAACACTTCATTATAAAATCAATCAATACATTCATCGCTTCGCTCAGAATCTAAAAATATTTTGTAGTTAAAAAAAAAATAAAATATTCAACTTATATTGCTAATAGGATTGAAAATGTAAAACGTAAATAGGTTATATTATATAAATTACTTTATTGACAATAATATCTTCAAATATACTTAGTAATTACATAGGTCCGTCTTCGCTCAGAATCGTTTCTTATACAATGATATAAATCATTGAATTCAAATTTAACACCATCCATTACAGTGACCCACTTGTAACCTACTGTACAGCAGAGCGACATCCACTTATCCACCTTTTTTTTTTTAAATGTTGTTTTATAATGACTTCAAATTGTATTAAAATATTATCAAAAACATAAATATTTTTTTAGATAATTAGTGTTTACTGTTAAAAGTTTATACCTTGTAATATATTCCCCTCAATATCATTGATTATAAGATAGGATATTGTTTGTGCCACGGCACAATATGATTTTATTATAATTTCTTAATGTATAATGCAAATATTATAATGTTATTTATATCGACGCATTGATAACGCGCGGTTGTGTACATGTATTTATTAAATGTGTTTGGACTCGTAGCATAAAGAATAATTATTACTTATTCCTTATACTATGCTGTACTTGTATTTTACGGATTTATGTCAATGCAATCCAATGACCAATAGTGTGATAAGTTTACGGTGAACAGAATACAATTTATAATCACTGTGTCATATGTTGTGAAAAGTGTGTAGTTATTATTCTGTTTAGTAAAGGACAACGCTCACTTGAAATACGAATCGGCTTCTTTGTGATGCGATCGTGGCTCGTTTGCAATGGACCACATGACCACACTAGGTCTATTTTTGTCCCTCTTGATGAGTTCCGCTAAGCTCGTAGTATGTTTCTTCAATAGTTTATCAGAAAAATTACTGAAAATGTATACATGAAATTATACAAATACCTAGTTATTGATAAATTTAATTTAGAATACAGTATTGTTATAGATCTTTTAAAAAAACACAATATATTATTATTATTGTCAATTGTTCCAATTTAAATGAACTGCTATTCAAAGTCGAAACAATGGAAGATTACTAATCAGCCAATTTCATAATTATTATTATATAGTTGTATTGTGTGGGGAAAGAGTTGCACAACCGGAGTAGATATTATTGTATTCACACTATTATCTCGTTGTACACCCAAATCTATTTTCAAAAAAAAAAATTAAATTATTCGACTCTTTAACTGTTGGTTGTACATGTTTGTAGATAGCTGATTTATGTATGTCTCTGTATTCATTTCTTATAAAAAAATTATATCCCACGTAATATCATTATAGTGTTTGTACTTTGTACACGTGGATAATTACCGGACATTTTTATAGGACTATATGATACTGAAATTATTTAATTTTAGACAGACTATAAAGTAGTCTGTAATAATTAATTTTCTCACTCGGTGTCAACGCTGGGACATTCGTCTACGATCATTATGCCGTGTCTGTCTGCAAAGTCCATGATTTCTTCCGCGTACGGGTAGTGGGACGTCCTGTAAGAATTCGCTCCGATCCACTTGATGAGATCGTAGTCTCTGGTCACCAGAGCGTAATCCATTCCTTTCCCTCGTATCTATAAAATTCAACATGACCGTCCGAATTAGTTTCGCCGGTCCGTGCCCACACGAAAACGTGACGAGTGAGACAACTATGATATGAAATATATTACATCTGAATCTTCGTGTCGCCCAAACCCTCTCAAGTACGCCGGTTTGTTGTTGATGAGGAACGCCGTATTCGTCCACTTGATCGTCCTGATACCGACCGGTAATCGGTATACGTCGTCCACATTCCAAGTGGTCGAAAGCCGGATCTATAATATTCGGTTCAAACAATATAATATGTCATGCGTCTGTGTCGAGAGTTCGCGACCGTATAACTACAACTGTGATATAATATTATATACACCCACCATACGCATGTATGAACAACTATAAACTACAAATAATTATTATTAATACAATACAGCCGATCGGTTAAATTGTCACACTTTATTATCGTCACGTGATTTTCGTGTGAAATTCAAAATTGTATTATTGTCGCATTATATTATTGCTCTTCTTCACGGATGTATGATAATAATATATATAATATTATATACTCATTTTACTGTATATAAGTGTAAATACCTCCAACGTGTACATGTATCCCGGTTCTTCGTGCATCAAGTACGGCCACCAAAGTTTCGCGTTTTCGATTTTTATAATTCCCGACAGACCTTCTTCGTCGTTGGCGATCACGGTGAATTTTTCTCGCACGTTTTCATTGTTCAGCACTGTTATGGAACAATTTAACATTTCGCCACTGCTCAGCGATCCTCCATATTGTATTTTGTAATTAATAAGACCTAAAATATGACGTAGTCATCATCGAAATTTATCATCATCGCACAATTTCTAAGATATTATTAAAATAAAATATATATTTTAACTTAAAACTGGCATGCTTTTTTTGCTACACTTATATCTATCTGTAGTTATAAAAATTTTATATACAATCCATGATTAATCCTTATGAATCGAATTTCGTTATAACTTATAACTAATTTATTTGTGTACAAGTCGTGTTAAAAATGATTATATTTATTACCTATTACAGTTTACAGGTTTTATACCACGATTGTTATAACCTATTACTTATAATTTAATTTCATCACCTAAATACCATCCACCCACTCACCCACCCGTAACTTTTAAAATTAATTATTGTCATTCTTCGTAATTTAGACCTAACTTACGAGTATACGAGTATACTTTATCGAGTATATCAAATAAGTTTATTATATTTTATTATGACTCGACGAGTTTATAAATTAAATGAGAAGAACGATTTACTCCTATGTCATATATTTAATAAATACAAAAAAACGACTTTACCTACGCCATCCTCAGTGTAATTGGTCGTCACGTCAACATCGTCGATGTACACAATAGGTGTTGTGTACAAGAACACGGACCTATGTATACCGGCATAGTTGAAGAAGTCAAAAGTATACGTTTGTATGGTCTTAGGTCCAGTATTTCTGTATAATATAAAGTCACGATTATTATTGTTGTGATATTACGCATTTCAAAATATTATAATAGATTATAAGATTATATTATGCGACTGTGTTTATATTTTGCAATGAGCACGTATTGTCGTCGTGTACACAACATCGTAATATAATATGAAATTCTTGTTTGTTTTCTAAAAAAAAACACGGGTATACCTAAGCACAGAGAAAAATTACAATATCAAACAAGTCTTTGGATGTCGTTGCATTATTTTATATTTTATTTTATTTTCAAAATAAACCCACAGCACAGTCACAGCTATTGGGTGATGTTTATGAGATTAAATTGCATATTTGCATATAGATAACATATAGAAGTATAACGATGCGCAGATTATAACAAAAATACCATACTTAAATAATAGATTATACGTTAGGACTTGGGGGAGAGTGAGAATGAATATAATATCATATTATGTTCCTTACTGCCTTGTGGCGACAGGCATAAAATAAATAGGTATTCGCGTTATTCTTGCACACAAATATGTTCGAATCACAACTTTTCGGGGGATTGTTCTAACAAGGTCCACAGCACGTATAGGTTTTGAAACACAATATTACTATATTATACCTAAACAGTATAATAATAATATTATGTATTTATTGTTGAAATATCGTGTTTTTCAGCTATGGTGTAAAACATGTTTATAAGCAACATTGGGTATTACGTGATCGTTTATATCCACGATATTTTGCAAACATCTACGTGGTATATAATATAATACTCACGTGCTAATGTTTTGTAAAGATCCTTGTGGCACAGTCGTTGCTAATAAAACGTTATCCACGGCTACGGTTATTCTATTCAGCCGTCCAAACTTTAGATTAGCTGTTATGTCTCTTTGAAAAGGCAAATGGCCAATTTCGTGATTGAGTACTAAATGTGTATTCACCCACTTTAAATAAAAAAAAAAAAAATGTTAATGCCTCAGCCAATGAGTAAAAGTAATTTATATAATATGGGTAAGTATTATATAAACATTTACCTATCTAAGGTGCATGATATAATTCAATTATTACAACAGTATGACAGAAGCCAGTTTTTATTAATAAAATAAATAATATTAGAATATTACAACAGTTAACACCCACCTACTTATATAATAATTAATTTTATGCTCGATGATTTAAGCGTACCTATTGATAAAATTAAGAATAATATAATATTATGTTAGTACAAAGTACCAAATAAAAAATATAAAGTTTAAAATTTAAATATTAATTAGGTTTTAAAAGCGAACTCGCTAAGTGTAAAATAAAAACGAATTGCTTAAAAATTAAAATCAATCCGAATAAGGAATGGATCTGACTATCTAAATATAATATTATAGGTATATAGAAATATTATAATGGAATACTTGTATGCATTATTAATTTAGTTGTATAGTAATACTTCACTTACTACTTGAGCTGCGTAATTAACACTGCCAAATCTTAAGAAAACTCTATAACCCTGCTGCCTCCACGACTCAGGCGCGAAAAAACGATTTATCGTACCAAACCAAACCGACATGGTCTCTGATTTTCTTGTCCACCATCACGTCGTTGTAACTACTGGGCACCGGCATTTGGATCACTGGACCAGTCTAAATGAAAATACCATAATAAAACATAATTAATAAATCATATAATATAAACCATATATTTTACGCAAACACCTAATTTCTAAATTGTTATATCGGTGCCTCGGAGTGCTATAAAATAATAAATATGCGTATACTATATTTCACAAATCCTCCAAGACATTTCAAACAAAATTTATTATACGAATAATACCTATATGTGCAGTAATAATATTATACAAATATTAACCGCACCTGTTTGACATTTTATAACGGTTGGTTCATGTTTGGATCATCTGGAAATAGCAAACAGTGGCGTAATAACTGCGTAATATAATCACAAAATTCAAATTACGCTAAAAGGCGTTGTGTATATGCAATAATTATGCTACTTGTAGATAGGTACGTGTCGAAATACTATTATTTACACAGTAGAAATTTAGTATAATCGCTATTCTCCATTCTTTCGTCACACGATTTGTTAAAACATATTATTGAGAAGTCAGAATTGTGTGCACGCATTGTTGAAACGGGTTTGTTTCTTTAATCATATAATGACATTTAAATCTTTAAATCGTTAACCAATAATACAACTGTATAAAGCTAAGTATGATGGATCATGAAAACATACTACACGTATTTATTTCAACAAAATAATGAAGTAGGTTGTAAGACGTAAGTGCATGATATATATACCTAGGTATAAGCTATCAAGTAGGTATAGGCAAACACTATTACTATAAATACCTGTCAGAATCAATACAATTTTAACAATACATTATGTGCATTAATGTTTTTAATATTTGTTTAATCACATGATAAAATAGTATAAAAAAAAAAAACGTTTTATAAAAACGTATAAAATATATTGTGTAATGTGTAACTACTGCTAATTTAGATTCGAAAAATTATAAGAAAATAATCAATTGTAAGACTAATATTTATGTTTATTTAACGATTGAGATAAGTACCTATATATTTGAATTTATACACATAATTTGTAATACATATTATATTGGTTGTTGTACACTTGTGCCCATCTTGTACCTACCTAATTAATAAATTACATATTATCAATTTACCAATACGATTTATAAACAGCACATCAAACTATAATGTGCCTACATCAGTACGGCATATGGGTACATTATATATTATGTTGTATTTATGTCGCTGCAATGTCTTATCCATTTAGTGAAATTTTTTACACTAAACAATACTAATAATTTAGTTATTTTCGTTAAGAAGAGGATATCCATATTATCTCGAATAATACATATGTTACACAATGTGACTTTTGGTGCAATGGATACATGTTTTATGCGATATGGAATATGGATATCCTACGCGTATTGCGTGCAGTGTTGGGAATTATCTAGATAAGATTTTTTGAAATAAATTATCTTTTAAAGTATCTAGATAATTATGTTACGATTTATCTAATGTTTAGCTTAGATAAAAAATGGGCTTATCTAGATAAATATTATAGTGCTCCTACAAAATTATAAAACTTATGTTACTAAAATTCTAATATAATATAAATTATTTATAAAATTAGAAGAATATAATTCTTGTTATTATTGCCAACGACAATATTACGATAATACGAGAACCTGCATGCAGGGCTTGCATTACGCATCATTCTCTACTAGCTATAATATTAAAATCAATTAGGTATAGGTTTATTTCGCCATCAATTTTAAAAATAAATTAAAATTAACTTCGTAGAACTGTATTTCAAAGACTCAATTCGTTGTCATTATAAATATTACGTCATTATATTGTTATAAATCTAATATTACAAAAATACTAAAAAACAATAAAAATAAGTGTAAAAAAATGATATTTATATAGATAAATGTATTGTAGTATTTATCATTATCTAGATAAATTACATTTATGTTATCTTTATTTTTATCTAGATAATTTTTTAGTTATCTATTCCCAACACTGAATTTGCGTGTAATTATTTAGTGTAAGCCTATTTATTACTATTTCATAATTCATAGTAGGTATGATAGCCAATTGGTATATGCTAGATCAACTGAATCCTATTTGTTTATTATAAATAAATTATAATCAATTACAATATAGGTATTATATGTACCTACCTACCTACGTTGTTTTTAATAATTCATATTCGTTTTCTAGTTCTAGCATTTGAGCTGCACAGCATTGTCGTATTATTACACTATATACACTATACACGATGTACCTGCGGAAAACGGCGACTAGTGTGCCACTTGCGTTCGTCTGACTTATAGGTAGGTATACAATACAAGAGACGTCTAAAGTGCACGTGGTCTCGTGCAAAGCAATATAGTTCGTACCTATAGTAGGTACATCAGTATTCAGTTTATTATAATATTATGTATATAAACTTATATTCACAACGTTATTCAGTGCGACAGGCACATAAGGCGCAGTGTATTATACGGCAATTAGATATGCAGGCATAACATATTACAGTGTTATGTATACTGCTGAATGTCCAAACAATAATGGCATTTACTAATTCCATTATATGGCATAGGATTGTTTTTGCTTCGAGTAAATACATCATCATATATGTATTATTATTGTTACTATAATGATTTTACGCATTTAGTGGATATTTATTTAAAAATTTACCATCAATACTAATTAGCCGCTATTAAATAAATGTATGGACAAAGATATATTTTTTGAATAAGTAATTTTGAATTTTAATTCTTCTAGGACCCATTTTCGATAAAAATAAAAATAAATGAACACTAGTAATAGGTATTTTAGGCAGTAGGCTGCAGATTATATAATAATTAGTATTTAATGTAACCAATTTAACCAATATAAATATGTATAATACAATTTTGTAGACACGAGACTAGGAGAACTCGTGAATTATGAAGAACATGCATAGTGCAGTCAATTTGATCGTCATTAAATCAGAAAAAAAATCTTTGTACTTTTCAAAAAAGCCCATATTTAAACGTTCCCATTAACACTAATTAATTGGTACCTGAGAAAAAAATAAAAACTACATATTGTTTTAACAGAATAATAAAATATTACGCAGAAACTAATCAAACAATGTAAACAAATAGGAAACGTGTATGATTTTGTGCATATTGCATGTTTATAGAAAGCAACAATATTATAGTATAATAAATAACTACTATGATTTATGAAGTTCAGTCTTGCAGCGTAGTATCAACTCTAGTTATAGACTTTAACAGCTATAATTTATTTTTATAATCTCATAGTTACAAAAATGTTCAATAGCTAGTTAATTTATTAGATTTTTTTCTAATTTTACCATAATATTTTATGAAAATCAAATTATAACTGTCACAAGTATAACAACTGAAATAATAGTATAATACCTTTATAGGTAGGTACCTACATTACCTACAGTATCTACATTATGTGTATTACAATATACTAATACTAAAATACATATTGAACTAAAATTAAAAACATACCTTGCTTAGGTCTTTCATGTACCAGCGTTCCTTGAAACCGACGAGGGGATCGGGAAGAGATAGTCTGAAATTCCACATGCCATCCAGCGATTTGACTTCCCGAGATTCGGACTCTCGTGGGTACAAAATACCTGCGGTGTTCCCACATGTCACCAAAGCTGAGACGCAGACCATTAGACTAGCGCACCACATAATGGCTGACATATAATAGTAGCGTGGTTCTATACAAAATATAAAACAATGCTATTATTTTAATTGGGTGACAGCAAAAAATATGTAATTGCAAGTCTAATCGTCCCTGTGGATTTTTGTTTCAAAAAAAATATGACTATACCTCTATATAATATTGATACAATGATGAATGATGAAAATGTATACAGGTACGTTTAATAGATATATATTATACAAATAAAATTATGACCAAAATTGACAAACTGGTTTTCGTTAATATCAAATAGTTCTTTTGCGTTTTTATAATAATCATCCCGCCGTAATTTATATCATATCGAAACTGGTTTAAAGAGCGTAACAAATATAAATATATATATTTATTTATGTAGGTACTATATGTACTGACCGGAGAAAGAAATGAAAAAGAAAAAAAAAATTAAGTCTTCTCGGAGGAAACGCGTACGGGAAACACGACCATAATCATTATATAGTATCAAAACGTATTGTGGGACAATTAAAAAATTATGTCGATATATGCTCATCTCATACCTAATATGATTTTCCCCTTCCCGTCCACGTCGGCTATCTACTAAGAGAATTCGACCTGATGCCGGCTGACTTACAAAGAAATCCAGTGTCCTATGCTTTGTATATGTGGTTTATGATAAATATTGTTTGTACTCTATGAATTTCACACGATTATCGCCGCAGCACGAACTTTCTAAAACTATACACAATAGTCCATTTTTCTGTTTATAATTTTCTATTTTCGTTTAAAATGGTATTATATGCTTTGGACACTGAGGTGTACGTTTCCACTGGATTCGTGATATTTAATTTATTTTGAAGAAAAACTTGTTAGCCGTATTAGACAGCTCTAAGGCGTGCCTTATAAAGTATAGCTGGTAAGTACCTGCTTAAGACTTCACTGAAATTGCTGTTATCAGAATATTGAACTACCTATATACCCAAACTATGTAATGATATTACATGTTATACTACTTAGGTACTCAACTTTTATTTAAATTAAACGAATAGGAGTAAAACAAAATTAAATGCTAGTTTACCCAGCAAATGTGAGATAAAAAATAATATTAATAACATACCAATCATTTGAAAATTTAATAAGTGTATAATTTAATTTAATCATATATTATAGGTACCTACCTTATATACATATATCGTATATTTAATCCAATTAAATTCCACTTTCACTTCTACTATTGTAAAATCATTGACTATATTATTTTTATTGTATATAATAGGATGCATATACTGAATAGTGTTTATTGTAATAGAATCTTGAAATAATGGATTAAGCAGATTAAAATTGGAATAATAAATTGAGTGCCTATAGGTACCTATTATAGGTTTCATCATTATTAAAATAATTTTCTTTTACATATACCTATTACCTATGTAATTAGTATTATAAGACACGGGTACATATTGTATAACAATGAATAAGTTTATTATTATAGTTTACTATATACAACCAATGATTATAATTGGATAATTGCAGATATAGGTAAGTACTATGTGTTTTTATGGTATACCAGTCAGGTGATTTAATTAATAAGCGGCTATTCCGTGACATATACTGGAAAAGTAACACATGTTTAAATTACAAAAAAAATTTCTCATATTTGTATTCGTGATCGGTAAAAATAAAGTAATTTAATTTGGTTCAATGTCCTACTAATATGTAGTTAGTAAATTTACTACTTATATCATTGTAATAACAACATTAAATCGTTGTTTGTATAAGGCTATAAACAATAATATAATATACCATAACATATTATGTATACATTAATAGTTTAGGCGCGTAGTAATACTATTATACTATACAAATTTTATATATTTAACAAATTAACATATTATGACCTAAAGTGTAATGCTTTGATAAGTTTTTATGTGTTCGTTATGAATCATAACTTATGATGTACCTACGTCCTACACATTTGAACATAAATATATAAGCTTATCGGTAGGTATTACCTCGGAAGTGTTTAATTCTAAAAATTTAACGATGTAACTTTTTTAACAGGGTCTTATTATAATAGATGTAGGTCATTGAATAATACATTAACACTTTAAGTAAACAATTTAACAATCGTATTTATTTTATTTATTTATATTACTTTGTTTAACAAAACATAACTCTCTTTTTCAGTAAATCGTTGACTAGCTGCTTCATTGCCTAAACGTAAATAAAATATTATTATATTCTACATAAAAGAGTATGATTTTACTTTTGACATCATATAATATGTAGGTACTACAATAAAAGCATAATTTACAAACTAAATATTAATTGTTTTATCGAAGATAATATTTTAATAAGGTAAATAATTAATAAACCTATTTTAGTATTTTATATTGCACATACATATTATTTAATTTTTCTTCAATTGTATCTGTTAATATAAAATAAATTTTATAAATTGAAATTCTTCAATTCAGATAACTATTCTGTGTGTATTCAATTTGTACCTATATGGTTATGAACTATACAGGGTGTAACAGAATGACCTGACCAATTAAAAATTAATAATTAATGCTAGTTAAACTTGTGAACAAAATTATGAAAATTACACGGACAGTAAATTATTTACTTTGTCTGAAAATTACCAAAAAGAATATGTTGAAAAAATATAAAAACATTTGTTTCAAATTCATTTACAAAAAAAAGTATTGATATTTTAAAAATTGCAAAACATAAACTACTTTATTTAAATTAACGTTTTTACCATTATCATTTTTCTAAAAACTAGATTTACAAATTGGATATTTTTAATTTTTCAAAAAAAAAGAATTACCTAAATTAATTTTTTTTAATTTCATCATTAAAAATTAAAAACAAAAAATTGTATACTGTTCTAGTCACGAAAGAATCTATACATTATATACATTATCAACGTGTCCTCTCGCACACTACAACAAATAACACGTCGATTAAAAAATAACTGGTCTACAGACCTCCTAAAATAGGAAAAAAAATTTCAGAGATTCTGTTAATGAAAGGTCTCCTCGTCGTGTGATCGTGTTTGTATATACATTTCTATGTTATCCTTATTATTTATTGTTTTTATTTTATAAACAAATTAAATACATTTAGATAAAAAAAAATAAAAAATACATAAAAAAAAGTTTAAATATTGATTAGGACAAATTAAAATTATTTCATTTGTCAGGTCATTCTGTTACACCTTGTATATCGATTTAAATTAATCGTTGAATCTTTATGTTGCATTGTAACTATATCTACCATTATCAAAAATCTATAATATTTTAATTTTTATATAAACACGATTATTATGGTAAATAAACTACTTAATAAATAATAATAACCAGTGCATAAACTATAGAATACAAAATATGTGGATTTTAAGATAAAATATTTGTATCTATATAATATACCAAAATTAATTAAAAATGCATAATATTCAATTGTTAGTACCTGTTACTATTAAACAAATTTTTTAAAACTTATTTTAATTTTCAATATAAGAATACATTAACTAAAATTATTATGTTGTTTACCTACTTTTGACTATAACAGTATTGGGCGTTGGAACATAAAATAAATCATAAATAATAACTAATAATTATATTTGTAATAGTTTTATTATTACCTCTAAGATGATTGTATAGTTATTGTCAACAACATTTACTCGATTGTAAATAAAAATAAAATCAGTGTGTTAAAACAATTTAACAATTTAATAAATTTAATAAATTATATTATAAAATATAAAGTAAAAAAGAAAAAAACCATTAGCATATAGATATAATTAACACTATTATTTTAGTCTTGAAACAAAAGTAAATAATAACAATAATATGATTATGAATTATTTTAAATTTTCAATAAGAATTGTGTTTAGAATACGAATGTCTTCACCACACTGTCTGCAGTAACTAACATACCGTCGGTTTTAGCCGGCAGGACTTATCACGAAAGTGGGTTGCATTAGATATACGTTCAACGTGCGCACGCGCCAATAAACTTTTATCGTAAACATGACGCGATTGTATCGTTTTTCAAAACCGTATCAATAATTCATACACTCAACTTGATAGTTATAATCATATATTTAAAATATTGATTGATTATTGTTTTAAACGGACTTACAAAATATAGGTATAATACCCAGCGAGCGTACGTGTAGTTGGATAAAATCGTTATTTTATACCTTTTGTACAAATTAAAAATATTGGCACACAACTAGATTATTAACTATAAGTATATATTTATATATACATATTATACACATAAATATTTAAAATTTCAACTCTAAATTAATACTATAAAATTATTATGCGTATTGTAAGTAGTTTAGAAAAAAATACTTATAATATTGTGTAGGCTTACAAGTAAAACGCGTTTATTTATAACAATTAAATTAAATTTTTATTACTAAGATGATATTTTAGCCCTATAGGCTATAATAGGTATAGACAATATTTCAATAATTTATATGCATCTATAGAAATTGAAACGATAATATTTAACTCTTGGTCTGAAGTTAGTGTTAGTATCAATTACATTTTGAAAATAAATGAGAGAGGTAAGTGTAGGTACAGTGACTATTAGAAATTAATTAAATTAAATATTAATGCAATTTAAAATAGGTACTTTTTAATCAATATTTAAAAGCAGGAACCTATACTATATTATAAACACAATACCTACGTAAATATACATATTAGGTATATTAGATAATATAATATTATATAAATTATGTGATATTATAATTCAGTTTATAATATATTTATAATATAAGTTACATAATGGATATTTGAACAGATTAAAAAAACTTTTATACCCCCATCAACCCAAAATATTTATTTTATACTTAAACAACAGTGATTTTTATTCCGTGTGGATAAATTTAAATTTAAAAAAATATATAAAACATATTACCTATACAAACAATCCAGCTCTATAACCAGTGAATTAATCACTATATCTCTATGATAAATTAATTACCTACCCACCTTGTTCAACATTCTACATTATATTAAATGTATTGTTTCCTTCAATGAAAAATGTCTACATTTCATATTTTATTAAAATAGATTTAATATAAAATACGAAGTACGCGTATACTGTAAGAGTGTATGTACTTACAAAATAATATATTTATCAACCCTTATCATGTGGTCACCGAAACAGATTAACAATAACATTTAACCTCTGTTTTCATTAAATGTATTGTTTTTTTTGCAGCTTGAGGTATAAAATATTACGTGACTTTTTATCGACACATCAGACATCTAACTGATTAGTCTAAGTAATAATTAATCTGTCGTAAATATTGAGTTCGTTAACCTAATGATGTTAATGTATACATAAAAACTAAGAAACACAAAGCAAGATAGTCAAAGAGGTCAATTGGTCGTCACATTGATAGTTTTTCTGTCACTTTTTCCTGTACATTACTTATACCATGGTTGCGGATATATTAAATATATATAGGTCTCTAACTGTTGTGACAACAATGCACCGCGTAATGGTAACGTAATGGTATCAAGTCTAGAAACTTTCCCCCTTTGTGTCGATCCTTCAAACCTAGATGTCCTTAAAAGGACCAACAGGACTATTTGTAGTCTGCTTTAGTAGGTATATCGTGTATTTTTTTCTGGTAAAGTAAACTGCTATTAGAGGAAATCTGAAGTAATAAAATTATAATAAAACTTTCTTGTTTCCCAACGTCTGTATTATAATAAATTATATATGACATAAAAACTAACTACTTAGTATTCATGGTTTCACTATAAATTCATAACACACGTGCTAATCATCAAAATTCCGTTTACTGCTTAGGCATACGCTATTTAGTATTTATTTTACCTACAGCTAAATGAGCCGTGTATAATTTCTTTATGGCCATTCGACATTCTATAGTTACAATATAATACTTAACAAATTATAAAATTCAATTTTGAACATAAAATCAATTTATAAGTAAATTGTATTTTGTACAATTATTGTTTTATAAAATGTCCATTTAAAATATTTAAAATACTTACCTAATCCCAAAAATCAAGTATTGTTTATTAGTGTCATATTGTAATTTGTATACAAATAATCTTAAATTGTCTACATAATATATATATAAATAGTAGTTAATAATATATTTATTATTATTTAAAAAGTTTAAATTCTTAGAGCGTTAAATTCGATCACTATATTTCTGGTTAGCTATTTGAATTGCGGTACGTTTTAGGTATGTTAACATGAATAATTAAAACATTAATTAAATATTTATAATATCTTCTAACGAAATTGTATGAACAATTATTCTGCTTTCGACCGTTTTAGTAAATTATTAGGAATATTTTCAAACAAATAGTATTTAATTTATTAGTCAGTACAAAATTACAACTGTTTTATTAACAGTCAATATTTTGTGATTCTTAACAAATACAACCAATTTATATTTAAATGATAATTTGTGCGTTTAAAAATATTTAATTTCCAACCATTTATGTGTGGCTTGAAGTAACGTGTTATAAATTGTCAAAGCACCAATCAAATATAGGTCATTTGCTATTAATTCATAATCGAAAATTTAAATTAAAATCATTCACACAATATAAAATATAATACAGTATAATATGCTTAATATAAATTACTAACTCAATAACTACACAACTAAAAAAAAAAAAAAACACACTCAAAAATAATTATAGAGCACAATTATTAGAAACGGCTTTACGAACATGAGAGTATTGATTATTAATTACAAGCCGTTTAAAGAAATCTTTGAAGATCCGAGTAGGTACCCGACGGGTATTTTAAATCGTTAGACTTCTAGTCGTCTGTGAACTTCCTCCCCTTAGGGTTTTAGTCGGTCTACATCCATAACATTAGTATAGATACTGACATACTGCGTAAAAAGAGAGTGAAATTTTATATCGATAAAGGTACTCAACTACTCAAGCTAAATATTGGAAAAATATATTTATTTTTTTTCAATTAGGCATACGTATATATCTAGGTAGACATAATTTATAATTTAGTTGCATAATTGACATACTTCTTTACGTATATATAAATTGAACTTTACGGATGATCTGTATTCTATATATGCTTACTGAAATTGGACATTTCCGGTGTATCTTGTCTGGCTTTTTGCAGTCGCGAACGGAAATTTAATACGTTGGATTATTTAATCTTACTATAGGTACTCCGGTTAGACTCACTTAATATTATAATTTAATGATTTTTTTAAGAAACCGACAAATTTCTAACTGTGATTACTGAATATTATGTATTAAAATATCCTATCAAATATTTTAAATATTTGTATGTACGTAAATTTTAATGATATACGATTTATACCTATTCGAATTGTATATACTATATACTATATACTATAATGCTACATAATATTATAATAGATACGTAGTAGTCTAGTGTACCTTTGCACATTGTTTGGTACATTTTTTTTTCACAACTTTACATAATGATTAAATAATAATAAAAAATGAATTACTAGTTAGTAAAAAGTCATCCCGTTCTAATGAAGCATAAAAAGCCCAATTCTAAATTTTTCCAGCTATACCTATACTTATTCATAGTTTTAATTTTAAGATTCTGAGTGGAGCGATTTGATTATAATATGTTTTATTTGGTGGGACTTTGACCCACGATTAAAGATATAATATCTTTAATCGTATCTTGACCTATGTACGTCATAATGTTTTCTAATATAAAAATGCTTTGATATTTAAATTCGAAGGTGGTTTCTGGTAGTAAATTATATCTAGTTGGTACTTTGGGGATCAAAATTAAAAATACCCATTACATTTCAAAATAACCGGAAAAAAGCAAATTAGGGAAAATGAGAATTTTCATGCATAAAATCGATTTTGTTGTTCTATATCAAAAATGAATAACAATTGAAAAAAATTATTTAGTTAAAAATGACCATTAGTCGTTACATTTAACATTTTAAAAGTTGAGACTTAAAATTAAATACCCGGTTTCTCATAAAATGTTCTTACAAACTAAAATATTTAATTACCAAAAATACATATGCAACACTTTTTTATAGACATTCTGACATTCATATTTCAAATTTCTACACAACTAAATATAGAAACGAAAAATTAAGATTTTAGTTGTTTTGTTATAAATAAAAAACATTGTTCGTAGGGACTCCGCGTTTGGCCACTATACCTACTATATATGAATAGGTACAATTAAATATTGAAAATATTCAGGTTAATTTTAATTTTAAACACTTTTTTAGATTATGAGTGGGGCGATGAATGTATTGAACTTACAATGTTGTGTTCTTTTCTGCAGTCTGTCATCGCACCTTAAGACTTTAGGGGAATTAAAATACATCCATTTTAAAGTTTGTTGGTGGTATCTATAGTTGATACTTGGGGTAAAATTTAAAATATTCACATACTTTTCAAAATAACTGGGAAAAAATAAATGAAAAAAGGTGGACAAGTGTGTACCGCTCTTCTCTACAGTAGTTGTATTGGATGTGTTATATTTGAATACAATGATAAGCCATTGTATACGAAAAACGATTCTGAGCGGATAGCGTAGTCCTTATAATATTCTTATTTTGTATTCGTTGCTATGGTGATAGACAAAGTGTTAGAAATTTAAATCTCATTTTTAGCGGTTTTTCGTAATTCGTCGGTATTTTTTCTCGACGCTTTCTAAAACTACTTGGAATATTCAATTTTTACCTCCCAAAAGTACCAACTATAGGGAACCGGCTATCTTGTTGTAGCGCTCTACCCCAGATTGCGGTCTACCTGCGATTACGGGACACTTGTTATAATGTTATATGCGCTCTACTATGCAATGTATATCTTTATTATCGTGATAAATGATAATAAAGATTAGGATTCTCTTTTCCTGCATCATATAATTTTTGATCGTATATTTAGTCGTTGATCCTATAGAAAACGGGGCAAGAAACTACGGAAGACGGCTTGATGGGCCATGGGTATTCGGCTTGTGTGACAACAACGAAGGAAGGTATTTTGCCGTCCAAAAAAGGGATAAAACGATTTTGCACGAAATTATACAGAGAGGTTATTGTTGGGTCTTCAATACATTCCGATAGCTGGTCAGGATATAATGGACTCTCGGAACACGGGTACAACCACTACGTTGTAAATCATATCGAAAATTTCGTAGATCCAATATCAAAGGCAGGCACATACTCAAAAGATTAAAAGTTTATGGCAGCCTCTGAGGCTAAAAATTATGAAAAATATGTGTGGTACAATTCCAGATTTGCTTCATTGCTCCAGATCTTCATTAAAACCACCTTAACATCATCCCACTTATTATGAGAATATATTGTCTAAAATCTTAATATAATTGTAGAGTGGCATAGACACGGTAGAGCGCATACTCCAGTCGCAATGTTGCCGGTAGAGCGCATACGACAAGATGCCGGTTCACTTTTCTATCAGAAAAGATGCTGATCTCAAAAATCGAAATGCTTGATGCCTACTATCCAAAATGTTGCTGACAGACAGAAAAAAAACACACATCATTGTAAAATCAATTCATTATTTCGCTCCGCTCAGAAACTAATAAAACAAAGTTAAGGGGAAAGGGGAATTATTACACCAAACCAATATTTGACAATATTTTTCTGGTTTAAAATAAAAACGAATCGGCAACTTTAGACACCTACTTATTTTATATTTTCAGTGTGATAAAATTATTGAGGTATTTATTAACATATCAAATTTTCATTTTTTTTTTTAATACACTTCGTATTTCATAAGTAGATACTATTAATTCAAGTATTAAAGCTACTTAAAAGTATTAAAGATACATAGGCAAAATTCGTAAAATCACAAACATTTGCAAATAATTTTGTAGTTACCATATAGGTTTATATCGTTTTCATATTTCATATACAACGATTTGTGATCGAATTAAAATTTAACACACCCATTACATTGGCTTACTCAATAACGAGCGACGCTCAACACTTATATAGTGTACAGCAGACCGGTTAACTTACTATACTTGCCCACCTTTTTAAAATAATTTGTGAACACTATCCCTATAATAAATTAATATTTATTAAAGTAGATACATAAATATGTAATAATTAATAAACATAGTATATAGGAAATATATTGACATATTGTATTATACTATTTTTTTTTTATTCTTAGACGCTAATTAGAAGTTAGAACTAATTAAAGTTTATATTATTATAGTATTTGTGAGGACGCACGCATTACCATTTTAAGGGGCTTAATATAGGCAATTTTAATGACTTATGATGTATTTTAAATATATTATATCATAATGTATAGGAAACGGATTTATACGCACAAAACAATACTCTCAAAATATTTTTTTTAAATACTAAAATATGCTTAAAGTTTGAAAAGATTTAATTTTATTAGATGGGTTAGGTTAGGTTAGGGCAGTGTTGGGAAAGTTCCTTTTAAAAAGGAACTCGTTCCCGTTCCTCGTTCCTACTGTAAGAAAGGAACTCGTTCCCGTTCCTCTTTCCTGTCCCGAAATAAGAACGCGTTCCCGTTCCTTTTTAAAAAGGAACGCGTTCCCGTTCCTTCATGTTCCTTTTTTTGCAATTTGAGTGGTGGTCAATGGTGTATTTTGCGAACAATTTTTAAGTCAGAAATAATCGAACCGAGAGAGTTAACCGATTATTTCTGACTTAAAAATTTTTCGCAAAAAACACCATTGACCACCACTGAAATCGGTTAACTCACTCCTTTCTAGGAGCACCGATTTTTAACAAAAATGATTTGTCTTAGATTTTTTTTGTTATAATTCAAAAGTTGTATAGCGTAGACTTGAAACTTTATATATATACATTCATATTGCATGATTGCATAATATTATACATTTATATTACTATAGTAGTATAGTATACAGTGTATAGTGTGTACTATACACGATACACCACACATAGAGACATGCTATAGGTTATAGGCTTATAGCCCATAGGAGTATAGGACATAGTATGATACAACAATCTGTTTTTTTTTTTAATTCAATTTATTTGAAAAAATATTTTTATACTGACATTTTGTTTTGTTTGAGAAGAACTAATTTGGCGCGCGGAACCGGAAACGACCCGGAACACGACACGTAGTCGACCGACGGCGTCGCGGCTCAGTTTTGGCGCGGAAACACACTATATGCGCTTCATAAAATATACTGTGGCACTCAACGTGTTAAAATTTTTTCATTATTTGAGGAACGGAAATTTTCGTTCAAGTTCCTTCAAAATAGGAACTCGTTCCCGTTCCTCGTTCCTATATTTTAAATGGAACGCGTTCCGAGCTTCGTTCCTATAAAAGGAACGCGTTCCTCAAGGAACGCGTTCCTTCCCAACACTGGGTTAGGGTAATACAATTATAGAGAAATTAATGGATATATTAAAAAAAAAAACTTTAATACAATAGCTCGCGCAGTTAATTCGTCATTTTCAGCAATTACATTCTTAATCTTCTCAAGTAAAATTGATAGTCCACACGCTCTTATTAACATTAATTGATAACAGATCGTTATTTTACGCTTGAATGCTAAATATCCTATTTCATCAAGATTTTAACTGCAGACGCTCATATAATATTTTTGTAGATTTATGTTAAATTTTTTTTTTGGATTATAATAATAACAACTTATAAGGATTCTCGCATTACATTATTAAACTTTTTGATTTTGATTGAGTGGCATTTTTTTGTCGACAATTATTGAAAAATAACTAAAAATAATCGATAATTTCAAATGTCTGCATATGGCTCCAAAATATTTTGTAGGGCCTACTAGATTGACTTGTCACTTTCCTAACAGAAATACTTAACTGCTTTAAAAGGTGATGATAGACACAAATAAAACACATCATTGTTAAATTAAATCCCTGAGCTCAGAATCAAAATATTGACAATTATAAGGAAATCGAAGTGGTACATTTGAATTACATACCTAGCCTTGAAACGAGTGTCTATGGTACCTACAACAATTAATGCGATATAGGTATAAAGATTGATATGCAAATGCATCAACGAAACGAGTCCTGCTAATTAGTGTATACGCAAAACAGCACACACGCAAAGAGGTTTAAAACACGTTTACTGTTTAGGTACTCAAAAGTTCAAAACAAATTATATCCAAAAAAAAGTAATGGAAATGAGTTAAGATACATCAACGACAATTAAATAGGCTATTAGTCAATACGTATTTTTATTAGGGGAGATAATTAAAACGTATAGTACATTGCATAATACACTACACATATATCTATATAACTATATAAGTATACTGTGTACCTAATGTATATTCATTAAAATAAGCTCTAAATGCATAATAATTTTATTCTATTAATTATAACCTAATAGATGTCTTAACCAATACCTAAACTTATTTTCACAACACTTTATGAAAAAAAAAAATAACAAACCAAAATACTAGGTATCGAACCCTACCATTCCAAAATAGAACAATACAATATAATAACATTCTTCATATCATACAAAATCTTGAAATTTGATTATTCAATACCTAGGTTATTACCATAGACTAGTTTAACTATAGTTTATAGGTCTATAGTTATTACTTATTACTTATGATAATTTATAATCATAGCGGTAAAAGTAACAATTCACAGTACTTTTCCTAATAATTGGGAAAAACATAAAACAGAAAATCGATATTGTTATTTTGTTCAGTTGTAATTCAAAAATAAAAAACCTTATATACAAGTTATTCTCACAAAATGTTTATATTAGCATTATATCAGAGTTCGCTAATAACGATCATCGGGCTCACAAGGCTCCTAGGTTATAGTTTCAAAGGCAGATGAAAAAAAATAAAAATCCTTAGTCACAGTTTTTATTTATAAGCATTTAAAGTTCAAATCTTGACAAAATACGGAAAAATCACAAAAATTAGCAAATTATTTTGAGTTGAGAATTCATAGAAATTTTTCTTTTTAAATCTAATATTTGAAAATGTGAAACAAGATTATCCATAAGCTTGTCAACCTTTATCAAAAAAAAAAAATTGTCTAGAAGAAAGTCAAATTAAATTTTTATGAGCGTTTGAAATTCATATTTTTACAGCATTTGATATTCACTCGATTTCTCATGTAACGATTTATTTTGCTATTTTGTTATAATTAAAAAACGTATGACTGTAGATACTTGAAAATTTCACTGAATGTTTATATTAGCATTTTCTATACACGATAAAATTTTGAAAATAATTTGACTCTTTTTGAGCTGTTTATATCAATAACATTTTATTTGTTGGGTAAATAAGCGTGAAAATTTAATGCAAGGCTCCTGATATAATGTTACAATAGCAGTTGAAAAATATTAAAAATACATAGGCACAATTTTTTTTTTATAAGCTATTTAAGTTCGAATTTTGACAAAATTTATCAAATTTAGAATTTAATAATTATTTTGTAGTTGAAAATTTATAAAATGTTCAACTTTTATAGCTAAGGATTGAAAATTTAAAACAAGCCTCCATGTAAATAGGTCATATATAAATTACTTTATTCACAATAATATCATCAAATATACTTGGTAATATCATAGGCTGACGACAGTTTTCGCTCAGAATCGTTTTTCTTATACAATGATATTATATCATTGAATTCAAATTTAACACCATCCATTATAGTGACCCACTTGTAACCTACTGTACAGCAGAGCGACATCCACTCATCCACCTTTTTATTTTATTTTTATGTTCTCTGGCCTACCACATTTCCGCACATTCAAAATTGGCCCTCTAGTAGCTTTGAGTTGCCCATCCCTGCACTATATGATCTAGGTACAAAGCATTCATATAATATAATATAATCAGTTCAGGTTAAGATGGAACTGTGTAGCGCATGCAGGCTGAGCTGCCGAACAGTGCCTGACCCCCCCATGCGATGAATATGCATTCTGTGATTGGCCAACAGTCATCGCCGGCTGTTGTTGATCGTTGGCGCCGGTGCAGGCCGCCGTGCATACACTCCCACCAGTGTCCGGAATGCACAAAAAAAAAACGTGTTTTGATCGAGCGAGCGGTTCAAACTTAATCTGAACAGAGTATAATTGATTATAGTTCATACACATAATAAATTAAATTGCATGTAATCGACAAAAATATGAAAAAAAGTTTGCATAGCGCCACTTATCCACTTTAATTAGTTCTTACTTGATAAGAACCAGATTTGGGCAAAGAACATAATATTATATACTATGATTTGGGGCAACTTGGTAGAATTTAAGGCGGTCTAAGTATGGGTCTTTAAATGCACCAATCCAATAAATTACTATTTACAATGTAAGAAATATAATTTTATAGATAAAACTAAAAACAACACAAGGTAAATTACTATCATTAATATTTAATAATTATAATTATTTTAATAACTGAAAATATATTTCAGGATTTTCTTATATCAAGGAAAATAATAAAATTAAAAAAAAAGAATTAAATAAAACCAGATAAAAAAAACTACTTGAAAGCTTCAGTTTATTCTCTATTACATTAGACTAAGATAATATACAAAGTTAGTGTTTAAATTTATACTTTGGATCATTTATGACAATCTTAAAAAAATTTTCTTAGATCATTTAAAAATTTGATATATACTTTTTGTTCATACTGTGTACTCAAATCTGAAATATTTTCAATAAATGTGTTGGATATGCCTTTTTCTGTTAGGAATGTCTTCAATAAATCATAGAGATCCTACAAAATAACAATAAAAATATTAAAATAAGAATGTATAAAATATGTATATTATAGAAATTTTAAACATTTCCAGGGCATTGTGATACTGTCCATTTTTGATAAGCCGTGTAGGCAAATATATACATTGTCCAGACTGTATGCTTAATTAAGCTAGGGTGGTCGTTTGTCACAGATTATACAGGGATTTAGATTTAGGAACTCATAACCGGGTGATATTACCAGGTTTCACCATTAAAAGACCACACAACACAAAAAAAAATTGTCTTTAAATGTTAAATTATTGTATCTATGTTATATAATAGCTATATTTATGGTTTGGTGAAAATCCAATGTAAAAAAAAATGATTATTTTGAGAGATATTAAGAAACAGTAGCGGATTCAAGGATGGTAGTTATATATTCGTAGTTGTAATAATATGAGTTAATAATGATTATAAGTCATTGATCAGCCTGGCTCCGGCACCGTCTGTTTTCGTTGGTCGTGTAGAACCGTATACGCTAGCGTCAGTGTGAAGAACGGTCGATCACCGTGATTACTAAGAAATCGATAGACAATAAAGACGACTGTAAATTGTAATCTTATCTGTATTTTATTTTTTGTGTTCGATAGAAGCTATAGAAGCTTATGCAAAAGCAGAAAGTGGATATTTTCCTAATATTAGTCAGCTTTTACTAATTTTAGCAGTATTGCCAGTAACAACATGCACTTGTGAGCGATAATTTCCTATATTAAAACATATATAAACATGGGGGAAATTGTTTAAATAGATAAGCGTTAATTAATATTCATAAAGACATTGATGTAATACCAGAAGATACCAATCTAAAAAATTTATATTTGAAATTTAGTTTACATATAAATATGTGTTTTTATGAGTTTAAGACAATAAAAGTATCAAAAATTCAATATAACGTTTCATTTTTTAAATATTAATAAATTGTTAAAGTTATATTTTTTCAAAGAGCGCGTCATGGCCATTTAAATATAAAATAAGAATTCAAATATCTCTTTTAAGATTTTTAATATTTAAAAAACTAAGTTATATTGAAATTTTGATACTAGTATTGACTTAAACACAATTTTTTTATGTGCTTTGTGCTCCTTTAACATAATCATATCAGAAAATTGAACTTGAATAACATACGACTTTATATATTTTTTTTTTTGTTGATAATTTAAGTTAAATGATAGTTTGTTTATCAATTAGTAAAGTAATCACATGAGTATGCATAACATAATATTATTAAAATTAAATTGAACCGGTAAGATTAAGTAAATTAATAGTTATGTCAAGTTCGAATTTGTTATCAAGGATTACATTAAATTTAATCTGGCCACCCTAGAATAGGTCTAACCCTCAGAAAAGTGCAGGTAATATGAACTATCAATAAGATATATTATTTTATTAAAATTGTTATTAAAATATGTTAGTAAATTTAATAAAATTCACCAATTATAATTTCATTATTTATTCGATTTTAGAATTATTGTCATTTTGCTTTTCTAAGTAAATTTTGTTATTAGTTTATAACTATTATTTATACATGGTACTTTAAAAATGTACATACAATTAATAAATCAAAGATAAAATATGTTGCCTCACACACCCTTACATTGACATTATTAATAAATTATCAATAATATTTAACTTTAAAAAGCAGGGCTTGAAACAGTTATTAATTTAATCGGAAAATCTTTTGGGTACCGGTTACTGTTGTTAGCGGTAACAAATTGCCGGTACTATATTCAAAATTACAGGTTACCGTTAAGTGATAACCACTTCCAAAAAATATTGGTTACCGATAATCAATTGAATACTAGTAATCTAAAAAAAAATTGTACTACACCTTTGTACCCGTATACTTAATACAATATTCGGGTTTTTATAGGAATCAAGCTATTTTTAGATTTCCCAGTACAATATATGATGAGGGAGACCGGGACTATCGACTATCGAGTACCGTCATTACCAACCAACGATATTTTATGTTATAGGTAGGTAGGAAATAGAAATGTAAAATACCAATTATTTGAATTATTATTATAAGAATTTAGACTAGGGAAAAAAAACGAAGGTATAATAGTATGATTTAAGAATAGTTTTAAGAAGTTATTATTTATTAAACCACTACCATTAGTAGCTACGAGCATATAATCATTTATGTAGCTAAAATAAATTAAACATAATATTATTATAGTAAACTGATAACTGGTACAAATAGGCTTATAATAATGGTAACCGATGATAGGTTCCCCAAAATTCTGTGAAATTACCGGTTTTTGATAAAAACCGGACACCGGTTTCAAGCCCTGTTAAAAAGACTATAAGCTATAGACAGCAGTAGTAAAAATTAATGTTTTAGTTAAGTATATTATATTTTATTAAATATTTATTTTCGTTTAAATCGCTAAGATTTAAATTATATTATATGTGTTACCTAAACAGTATTGAGTATACAGTATATAGTATATACCCACACAACAAAATATTATTGAACTTACAGCATCCAATGTATCTCCAGCTAAGGCATATTTATTGTCTGAGTATTTGTTTTCATAAATAGTAACTTCATCAATGTGGAATACTTCGTCTGTAAAATTGTAAAATTTAGAAATGTAAAAAAAAAAACTATAAAAATATAGCTACCAGTACCATTTGATTCATCTAATTCTGGGTTTTCAAAGTTGTTGGCATATGAACAATTGAAACCAAGAATAACATCACCTCGAGTTATATCTATTTCAAAATCTGGCTTAGATCTTAATGCAACTTTATCTACTCCTTCAGTTTCTTCTTCTGTTACCGAGTGATTGATGTTAAATTTTATAGCAATTCTATAATCAAACATAATTTTTGTTTAGAAATTTAAAAATATGAATTTATTTTAATTAATAGTGATATTAATCAAATAAAATATTTTTATTTTAGTGATTTTACTGGTATATTTTAACTAATTTAGAAAATTCACTTAAGTGAATTCAGATTTTTGGTTTTATTCAAAAATACAACTTGGAATTGATAGTAATATTGTTTAAATACCTATTATAGTAAATTTAAAGTATTAGTTTTTAGTAACAAATTTAGGAATTTATTTTAGAACCCAACATTTTATAAGCTATTAGGTAGTTGCATCAGTGGCACAACTACAATTTTTTCCAGAGGGAGGTCTATATTTATGTTTAATGTGCGTTATGTTATGAAATGGTGTTGAAAGTTAACTAATAATAATGAGTAACAATCAGTAGCGCAACTAGTATTTTGTCAAGGGTTACATAATACAAACTATCACAAAATCGTTATTAATTAATTAATGTATCCATTTATTTTAGATTAAAATAAATGAATATACTTAATAAAAGGCTCAAAGAGGGGGTCCAGTCACAAGGACACACCTATAGTGGCGCACCACTAAATTCATCATTCATAATATGTAAATATATAATCCATAAATAATATTCACCTAATATAGTTATTAATTATATGGGTTAGGTGCCTAATAAATTACCAAAAACAGAGTAAATTATATGTTCTATACGAGTTTACAGTAATTAATTTATCGTTGAAAATAGGCAGTCAAGTATAATTTTATTAGCGTTTATTTCAAAGAATAATGCTATTATATGTGTGTTAGAAATATTTAAATGTCTACATATTTATAAAAGAAGGATTATTTATAAAGAATCACAAGTGATAAACAGAAGATTATGGGTTTTACGTTTCATCAGAAGTTTCCTTCGTCAATTCCACTTCAGCGCCATCAGCAGATACTTTGAATCCTTCAAATGTTTTAGGTAAATGTGATTTGTCGGATGTCTGTTCTTCGCTTTTTATTTCATTGTCCAAGAACTGTTGCAATTCTTTTTCAACTAAAACAATGTGATTTATGTACATTATATTTTAGAATTTCATTTTAAGACAAGCATTTTTAGTTTTCAAAAATTAAACCAACCTGATGAGTGTGCAAGCCGTGCGTTTAAAGGTCGTATTTGGTCTAATTTCCCTGTTGATGACCACATTGATCGGTAGATGGGTACCATTGATATATTTCTGGTACTGTTATTAACGATCACATTGGAAATTCTCATGGTAGATCTTAACGATCTGATAAAAGTATTCATGATTAATATTATAAATTAAATACACGTTGACAATGAATAACGTTATTAAATATAAAAATGTGTTGAGTATCGAATTTATAAGTTTAAAATGCTATAATTACTAATTTAAATTAAACAATGTTAAATGTAATGCTTATGTCATGTGCTTCGGCAATGAATATGAAACAGGCAAGAGTATTATCAATTATCATTTTTTATATGACAGTAACCATAACAGTAACCATAAAGCCGGATGTGGCTACCATATCAACCTCTTACCGGGTATCCCAGTTTTAACAACATAACCTCAAATCATTGACTTAATAACCATAGACCTATAAAGTAATGGACAGAGCATTGTACTCCGCCCTGCCATCAATTTACGGGAATCATATAAGAGAAAGAAAGAAAAAAGAACGAAGAGAGAAAAGAGAGAAAGAACATAAAGGGGGTAATCATTGACGTATGAAACTAATACTATATTTCCCCCACGTTCTCTTTTACTCTATATCGTACCAGTGGATATTTTAACTAATATATTGGTTGCCCAGAGAAAACTTTTTGTCGCCTAGGTACAGTGGTTCTCAACGTTTTTTCATTCACGTACCCCTTTACCACTCACCACTATTTCACGTACCCTAGTAGATGATATATTTAATTACTGGGCGACAACCATTTTTTGTAAAAATATCGATGTTTGAAATTATTATAAAATTGTATTTATTGATCATTTATGACGTATATCATTTCGTTTGACAAATAATTATTGAGAATAGAAAACCCATGTGACCGTTCACCGTAGCCAGTACTTATCCATAGAATAATATAATCCAAAAAAGTGATTTATTCCACGCGGCATGCGACAATGCGACATGTTTTATCTGGTCGTAAGTAGTCTGGCAAATATCTACAAATTGATTGTTTTTGATTTTATTTTAGTCCTTGTTCCTACAAGCTATTAGCTAAATAATTATTTCACTTTGAACCTTTAAACAGTTTAAACGTTCAAGTCTTCAAGGTAATACATCATACGTATACAACAACAAGACGACTTTCGGTAAATATAAAATAATTTAAAATCTAATATTTTATACTTGGACTAGTTGGACTTAAACTAAATACAGTACCTATTTTCAATAATTATAATATATTACAAAATACAAAAATACTAAAAAAATATATATAAAATATATATACTTTGATAATAAGTTACTATTGGTTATAAATACTAGTAAAACTAGTATTGGTGTAATATAATTAATGTTCTGTTAATTTCTGTGAATATTCAATATAATAACTATTATTACAAATTATTATATATTAGGTAATTAATATAATATTTAATATTTTGGATTATTAAAAGTTTATTTTTAAATTCATTTTTACAAAATGTAATATATTTTGATCTGTAGTTTAGGAATAACATGAACTTAACGTGACAATAAATCAAAGTAACTCATAAAACATAAGTTACTAAATAACATGGAAAAAATTGCAACTATCTTTATTTAAGCTAATTAAAGGTAACAAAAGTTCTTTAAAAAAGTTTAAAAAAATAATATAATTTTAATTCTTATATCTATTTTTATAGTGTTATTTATAACTCCTATATTATGTATATTGTATGTCATTGACAATATTGATTCCATTTTTTGTAATTAATTTTGATAGTATTGTTAGATATAGGTAATGTTTTCTATAATATTTAATACTGAAAAGTTTTTTATAAGCTCATAATATGTTGATTTTGATAGTCAGCGTGAATTTTTTTTTCATGTTGCTCAGTGATAATTTCTTAAAATATCCACTTTATCGTACCCCTGACCTCTCTCTCTAAACGCTGTCCATTATAGTTTATAGGTCTATGTTAATAACCCTTGAAAACTCAAAAGGTGCTCTTTCCGGTTATTCTGTGCGTGAACCACGGACTTTAAAGATAAAAGTGTCACAAACACAAACTAATAATATTATCATGATAAAATTTGGAATTGAAACTTAATATTAACTATTTGACCTATGAGAAACGAAGCCAAAATTACGCGTGCATCATATTTTTTGCCAACATTGTGAACAGTTTAGCCTGGCCACATCTAGTCTAAGCCCTCTCACGGTCGTGTTGTGTCGTGGTAGGGGGGACCACACAGGGTCTAAGATGTATAACAGATCACACCAAAAACACTTCGTTATAACTCTATGTAAAAGAAGCTAAGTTAAAAAAATAAAATTAATTTAGTAATGACTAAATCTTTAAAAGACGTGATATAATATGGAAACTAAGTAAAATTCCATTTTATAATATTACAAATACTGAAATACCTATAATGACAAATAAGATCAATTGTAATGTTAAATACTTAGTCAACATATTTTTTATACATTATTAATTACGAAAAATACTATAGATTAATTGTATTTATCTAAGTATATTTCTACGTCCTGCCAAATAGTTAAACAATATGTTAGTTAAGTATTTAATATTACAATAAAAATCATCTTTAATATTTGTCAACTGTTATTAAAACAGCTTATGGGAAATTTTATATTCCATTTTCAAGCTTTTTATTCCCCAAAAATAATCAATATTTATACAAAAACAATTTCAACAAATTTCTAAAATTTCAAATGTCTATAAATAGCTTAAAATATTTTTTTAAATTTGTTCATGTATAGAAAATAATTTAATAAACAATTGGTGAAAATTGCAAGTACCTATTTACGGTTATTTGTTTTTGAATTACAACCAAAAAATAAAATCATACATTTACGACTTTACAAGTGAATATCTAGCCTAAAAAATGTTAACTTAAAAAATTCAAACTATGGTACGCGGTGGCTGCAGAGGAATGGGACAAAAAACGCCAGCCCCCCTATAGACAGAAAAAAAAGATTTTCCGGATATTTTTTTTGCCAATAATTAGCACGTAATTGGCATGAATTCGCACGACTGCGCACACAATTTTCATGCCAATATTTACCGAGAAATCAGTGTTTGCTTATTTAAAAAAAAAATAAGATTAAATAATAAAAAATAGATTTTCCGGTTTTTTTAGTTGTTAATTAGCACGAGTTGTACTTAAAAAATTCTTGCAACATACCATCGCATATTCTGTATTGAAATATTAAATCGTACCTTATTCATAGCTTTAGAAGTGTTACCTATAGAAGCGTTCGATTTCCGTCGTTTGCCTTGATCATATTATAGTTTTGACGAGGTACCTTAGTCCTTAGATATACATACAAAGTACAGTATTATATATATTATTATTTTATACATAAATTATAGCTTATGACTATACGTACATAGTCGAGTACACCTAAAACCGTGTTCATATGTGAACAAGTACCTATTCTTGATTACTCTGCAGTTCCGTGCTTATTATGTACAATGTACACAATAATAGTACGTTAATAGTGGCATACTGGCATTACTATGGTATTCCCTATTTTTGACACGCACGACGTCATATTACGTATATGTCATTGATTCAGTAACGACTAACGGCTCGTGCCTGGGTGTGCAGGTGTGACACGGCAGACCACATAGATTAATAAAGATAGTAAAAAGCGGGTAAGTGGATGTCGCTCTGCTGAACACTAGGTTACAAGTGGGTCACTGTATAATGGATTGTATTAAATTTGAATTCTATGATATCATATCATTGTATAAGAAAAATGATTCTAAGCGGAGACGGTTTGTCAGTCTGGATATTTTATATTGTTATTATATTTTATTATAGCCTGTAAGTTGAATTAATATTATAATATTATAATTTTTTATTCGTTTCTATGGTGACAAACAAAGCTTCAGAAATTAAAATCCCATTTTTAGCGGTTTTTTGTAATTTGTCTGTGGTTTTTCCCGTGTCATTTAATAAATATTGAGAAAATCGAAAAATGAACTCTCTAAAGTACCAACTTGATCCAATTTTCTAAAGAATAAAGTACTATATTATGTTGAAATCGAAGAACTCCTAGTAGAAATTTTGTATACAGGATAAAAAAAAATAATTAATAAATAAATAAATAAACACCATTGTAAAACCACTAGCTTCCTTGCACCGCTCAGAATCGCTCAGATGTTCGCTCAATTATAGCAATTATTATACTCCTAAAATGTAGTCGAGATATGCAATAATAATAATAATACACGTCAACTAGTGTGCAGGTCAGTCAGAACCATAGTCCTATTAACTAAGTTTAACTTAGTTAATAGGTCTATGGTCAGAACACCGTCGGTCCGTGCAAAATACGTTCAGCTGTTGAGTGGCGGACGTAAGTGGGGTTAACATATTATAAAAGGGATCTAGGTGTGCAGCAACTGTAGTTGCTTATCTAACGCCGTATTGACATTAGTTTCTTAACTCTGCCCATATTTTTATTTTTATTTTTTTAATTTCTATTTTTCATTTGGAGTTTAGTAGTATCTTTTTTTTGCAATAATTCCATACCATCTACTTCAAACATCACGATTCACCACTGTGTGCACCACCAAATATTTTACCCACGAGGACCCAACTTTATCCGATCAATTTCAAACCTGTACAGATATTTTGCAATTAATACTTTGCAATAATTTGCAAATCTATTTTTAGACTTTGTAAGCTTCCACTTAAGCTGTGGAAATTATTTCAAAATTGGGGGCCAACTTCACGTAGCCCTCCCCCCACATCTGACGATCAATTTGCTACTCCGGAACTTCCATTTTAGAATTAGATATTCTACCTGCGCGTTGTTAGGTGACAGATAGAGAACGAAATGTATGATTGATTTTGTTTAACCATTAGTAACGATACCGCCATCGGATATACCTATACCTGTTTGTACAAAAAATAGGTCCCGAGCAAAACTTTTATAAATTAAGTATAATTTATAGTAGGAAAATTGTAATTAAATATACACGAATGCATAAAGATTTGAAATTAAAATTAAGAAGACAACCAGCAAAAAAAAAAAAAATTTTAAGTCCGAGGTTTTGATTTGGTGTGGGAGGGGGGAGGCTGGTGAAATGGACATGAAATCACCATCGTTGCGTGGACAAAACGACTGATGTCAAGCGTATGACCGGTGTGACAAATTGTGTGTCATGGTGTGTTTGCAAGCCCGGGTTGTGTGTCACGCGGATACCCGGTTTGATGATGCAAAACGTATATGTTCTTCAGATACAGCCGATGAGAGAGAAGATTACTATGGAGCTGGAGGCCACTATGAGTGAGGACATCACGCCGAGGACGATTGTATACATCATACTGACTATCAGGAGTAACGGGAATCAGTGGAACAGTGCCTCTCTTAAATACTAGGGCACTGGGCACACCAAGGAAGAGGAGGAGTGGCAAAAGCAGAGGAACAATCGTGGATGGTCATAGAACGTGAAATCAAAGTAAGGGGGCTGGCTAGCTGGTTTGAGAAATAATTACGCTTAAGGAGCTAGACATACAATTGTTACCTATCTAATACGTTGTATACATTTTTATTGTTAATTTTTAAAATGGTTGTTATAATAATTATATTGTTATTAACTTTAATAAACCACAGCGGTCTGGTGGGAAAGCAAATCAAAGCCAGTTCTCCCCAGCGGCGTATTTACGGGGGGATTTGATCTTTGGCTCATTTTTAGATTCTGAGCAAAGCGATGATTGTATTGATTTTACAATGATGTGTGATTTTATTTTTAATTTTTTTCTATTTTTGTGTCTGTCATCACCTTTTAGGACAGTAATAAATAAAAAGTAGGTAAGTGGATATCGCTCTGCTGTACAGTAGGTTACAATGAGTCACTGTAATGAGGGTATTATATTTTTATTCAATGATATAATATTATTGTATACGAAAAACGATTCTGAGCGGAGATGGTTTGCAAGTCAAACATATTATGTATTATATTTATATTGTTATTAATTATTATAAATACAGCAGCCGGCAAGTTGAATTAAAATTATATACCTAATTACGAAAAAATAAAAAAAATCGCTATTCTTGGTTATTCAATATGTAATTTTGTTAAAATTTTAACTTAAACCACTTTAAAAAACTGTGTTTATGTATATCGCTTAGATTGTTTTACATTTTCAATCCCTAGCTATAAAATTTGAACATTTTATAAATTTTTAACATCAAAATAATTTGTACATTTTCAATTTAATAAATTATGTCAAAATTTGAACTTTAAAAGCTTTTTAAAAAAAATGTGTTGCTGTTGTAACATTATATCAGGAGCCCTGTATTATACATTTTCACGCTTTTTGACCCAACGAATAATATTTTATTTATATTTATAGAAAAAAAACTAAATAAATTTATAATGTATTATAATCTATAGTTAAGCGAGTAAAAATATTTTGAAAATGTTATCAAGTGTAAGATGATAATTTAAACATATTTTGTAAATTTCAAGTGTACGGTTATTTTTTTTTGAATTACAACAAAATAAGAAAATTACTACATGAGAAATCGAGTGGATCTCCAATAATGTACAAATTTGGACTTCAAACGCTCATAAAAATTTAATTTGACTTTCTTGTAGACATTTTTTTTTTTTGATAAAGCCATAAAGGTAGACAAATTTTTGAGGAATCTTGTATTACATTTTCAAATTTTAGGTCTTAGAAACATTTTTATGAATTCTCAACTCAAAATAATTTGCTAATATATGTGATTTTTAACTTCATGAGCGCGCTCATAAATACTATTGTGGATTTACGTTCAACTTTTTTAGATTCTGAGTGGAACGATTTTTTTTGTGTCTTTCATTACTTTTTAGGACAGTAAAAGTGCTTGGATTTTCTTCAACAGTAACTTTTCTGATAGGAAAGTGAATCTAGTTGGTACTTTGGGGGGTCAAAAGTAAAAATTTCTCAGTAGTTTTCAAAAGCGACGTGAAAAACAAAAGAAAAATTAAGGAAAAACAGGAATTTTTACGCAAAATCTGATTTCGAGAAAATCGATTTTGGTTTTTGGTGTAACTCTAAAACAAATTACCGTAGGGACATGAAATTTTGAATGAATGTTTATAATTGCATTTCCTATACACCATTATATTCCAAATATTTTGAGCCGTTTACGGACATTGTCAATTTCCATTTTTTTTAGTTTTTTTTTCTATAAATATCAATTAAATTTTATCTGTTGAGTAAAAAAGCTTGAAAATTTAATAGAAGGCTCCTAGGTTATTGTTTCAAAGGCAGATGAAAAAAATTAAAAATCCTTAGTCACAGTTTTTATTTATAAGCATTTAAAGTTCAAATTTTGACAAAATACGAAAAAATCACGAAAATTAGCAAATTATTTTGAGTTGAGAATTCATAAAAATGTTTCTTTTTAAATCTAAGATTTGAAAATGTAATATAAGATTACTCATGAGTTTGTCTACCTTTATCAACAAAAAAATGTCTACAAGTAACTTAAATTAAATTTTTATGAGCGTCTGAAATTTATATTTTTACAACATTTGATATTGACTCTATTTCTCATGTAAAAATTTTCTTATTTTATTGTAATTAAAAAACGAATGACTGTAGGTACTTCAAAATTTAACTGAATGTTGATATTAGCATTTTCTATACACGATAAAATTTTAAAAATAATCTCACTCTTTTTGAGCTGTTTAAGGACATTGTTAGTTTTCAATTTTTTTAGTTTTTTTTTTCTATAAATATCAATAAAATTTTTTTTGTTGGGTAAAAAAGCGTGAAAATTTAATATAAGGCTCCTGATATATCGTTCTAATAGCAGTTGAAAAATATTGAAAATACATATGCACAATTTTTTTTTATAAGCATTTAAAGTTCAAATTTTGACAACATTTATCAAATTTATAATTTATTAATTATTTTGTAGCTAAAAATGTATAAAATGTTTAACTTTTATGGCTAAGGATTAAAAATTTTAAACAAGGCTCCACGTAAATAGGTTATATATAAATTACTTTATTCACAATAATATCATCAAATAAACTTTTATACTTGGTAATAGCATAGGCTGACTGACCGTTTTCGCTCAGAATCGTTTTTCTTATACAATGATATTATATCATTGAATTCAAATTTAACACCATCCATTACAGTGACCCACTTGTAACCTACTGTACAGCAGAGTGACATCCACCTTTTTTTTACAATCATATAATTTTATTCCGAATAAGGTGGTAACAGAAAGAAAAATTGGAAAATTAGAGAGAAACTTAGTATTTTCTTTTTATTGACTGACTGATATAAATATTTTATTTTATCTATAATATTATATACACTAAAAATACACTATTACATAGGGTTATTTCTTATTTATATACCCATATTTAAAATATACTGAAATAATATTATGTTGAATAATTATTTCTAATTGTTCAACAATATTATAATATATTTATAGTTTGATAAAATCATTTACTGTATAATCGGTTATTACTAGTAATAGGTTATATTGGGATTTGCAATAGTAAATTTATTTTTCTACCATTACTTTCTTTTTACATAAATATCACAAAAAAAATCTTTCCTTGATGCTAGTAATTTTTCAAACGTCTTAAAAAATTCGTGCATTGAACTACAATATTAGAATACCGGCATTGTCAAACAAATTGCAGAAAATAGAAATAAACATAAACCAATAATCAAAGCTATTATTATATTTAAATTTAAACTTCAGGCTATATTCAATTTTAATGGCTTGGCTATGATGTCGATTCATAGGGATGAAAACAGTTTAATACCTAGTATTTAATAAAACTAAAAATAATAGATAGATATGTACCTTTGGAATACATATTATTTTTCAGGATTTTTCAGGACTTTTTTGTGACCATTTTTCCTATCTTTTTTTTTTAACAATAGAAGTATCTATAGGTACCTACGCCGTACGGCTATAATAGTGATATACCTAATCTAGTAAGTTCAAGTTCACAATTATATTGAAATGACCCCTCTTTCGTTCGTAGTGGATCTAAATAATAATATTATTGTATAATTAATGAGTAATTAATAATTATAAAACTGACTCTCAAGTTTTAAAACTCGTTTCAAAAATTTGCAAGATTCCTTAGCGAAGTAATCAAACCATATTTATATCACTATGTTTTCTCCGAATGATTTCTGATTTCTGACCACTTAGTTACTGGTGGCAAAAAGTTAATTTGTAAATACCAGCGGTTGCTCCAGAGACATGGTAAGGGGGAGGTTTTAAGTCATATATTTCAGAAAACTTTCGATGTTATAATATGTTTTTTTTGTAATTATTGTTTTAAAATATTACAAGATCATATTCGTTGTTTTTGGCTTCTATATTATTTTAAGTTTTCCCTGGTAAGTTATTATGGTGTAGGTACTTAATTAATTTTATATTCCTGTTATTAACATTTTACTTAAGTGTTTACTCGATAGATAGCCCAATATATAGGTATGAACGTAGCTTAATTTATTAAAATGTCCACAAGGACACCGTAATTTATATTTGATATCGGTATATCGTATATATTTATATTGTATATGTACGCACATACATAATACAATATTACAGTTCATACCTATAATACCTGCAATTACACAAGTATTGTATCCGATGCATAATGTGTCGTGACAAAGCTACATCAGCTCATACCTCCATCATGAAAATGTTTTTATCACCCATTAATTTGAGTCATTTCGTTTACATATACGATATACAACAATGTTCAAATTAACCAACATGATACAGGATTTTTCTATTGCATTTTATTAATAGGTATACCTGCAATAAATTGGTAAATCTTCTGACCGGTGACCATGAATACCTACGTCAATGAAAATTGTGGTTTCATTGGCAATGCAAATGTACAACCTACAAAACGTTGGAGATTATTCAAGGCTGTATGTAGTTAGTAGGTATACAAATATACAATTCATTAGGTACATGGAAATGATTTAATATATTAAAAATTAAACTATCATCCGCTGCACTTTTTAATTTATTTAATTTGGAATTAATCATTTCATAGTATAACTAAATAAACTAACTATAGGCACCTATTTAAGCTACCTGCCTAACCTATAATGTTGGTTGTTGGGCATTTATATTCGATGGCCTTGTCGCTGCAAACTAGAGCGGTATATATTTAATATATTATTGTTTATAATTTTAACTTAACAATTATCACATTTTATAAATCAATAAATGGTTATAAAATATAAACAATGTATTAAGTATATATATGTGTTTAGGTACCTACTGATTTATTATAATAGGGTTACCTATCGATTTTATTTTATTTTAGAATCTGAGTAAAGCGATAGATATATTGATTTTACAATAATTGAATATAATAATATAAGTACATTTTATTTTTTATTTGTCTTGTTTACAACGTAATACTTGTTTTGAACTGTTTACGGATTATTTCAAATTTAAATTTTTTTAGTTTTTTTTTCCTTAAATATCAGTAAAATTTTATTTTTATGGCCAAAAAACGTCAAAATTTAATTCAAGGATTCTGATATATTGATTAAATATCAGTTGAAAAATATTAAAAATACATAGGCACAATTTTTTGTTTAAAGTTCAATTTTTAACAAAATTTATCAAATTTAAAATTTAAAAATGATTTTGTAGTTAAAAATATATAAAATGTTCAACTTTTATAGCTATAAGAAATGAAAACTTACAACAAGGTTCCATGTAAGTGATAGGTTATTCTGTAATAAAAAAATCTCAAAAATATATAAAAACACAGTTTTTTTTTATAGTTATTTTATGTTCAAATTTGGAGGAAATTATACATATTAAATATCCATGAATAACGATTTTAGTTATTTTGTTATAATTGTATAATATTAATTCAACTTACCGACTATTGTATTAATAATAATAGTAATAACTAATAACAATATAAATATAATATAAAATAACCACACTGACAAACCGTCACCACTCAGAATCGTTTTTTCGTATACAATGATATTATATCATTGAATTCAAATTAAATACCATTCATTATATGTATAGTGACCCACTTGTAACCTACTGTACAGCACTTTTTATTCATTGATTCAATGATATCAAAGCTGAAAAAATAGATATCCAAAATCACCAATATAGGTAATAACAACTAGTAAAGTTTCAATTAAGTTTTAAAAATTGATATCCGTCAAACCAAATTTAGTTTTTCAGTTTTGTCTGGCTTTTTGGTCTAATAGCCACTTTTTTAAATTGACAAAAGTTTGTTTAATTTAATATTATCATCTTCCATCAGAAATATAAATTATAATATAATATAATATTATCATGTATAATCAGCGCGTGTGTAAGTTAATTGATTAAATTATACATGATATTATAAATTTATAAACTGTTATATTGAGAATCATATTATTTGTACCTATTTTCATGTGTGACTGTGTGAGTGACACAGATAATATATACCTACAAATGATAACTATTATAAATTATTATTTTTGTATAGTTATTATGGACAATAAAAATGAGAGTTATAATACAGACGATCAATATAACTATAGTTCCGAATACATGAATAGTACTAATATTCATAATTTTTGAAATCACGATAACTCATTAATTATTTATTACTTAAGGTAAAAAAGTGTAGTTACCTTTTTTTTAGAAAATTACTCGATCTACAAAGCTGTTTTTACGAAAACACTTAAAGCTTAAGAGATAAATAAATAAAACCCTATTTTTGTGACCTTTGATCTTTAATAAAAATATTAGCAGCAGTATGATCGATGGGGACTTTTGAGAGACTTTATTTGTGGTGACAGATGAGGTATGTACCAATTTACACCTATTTAATATTTATTAATAAATATTTTTTTGTCACGCCTGCACCGAAAGTTAAGTTTTCGTTGACGGTTGAAGCGTTGGAAAGCGACGTTTTTCCGTCCAACGGGCAGTAAAGTTGTAATCCCCAAAAGTACCGGACGGTAAAGTGGAATTCCTCAAAAGTACCGGACGGTAAAGTGGAATTCCCCAAAAGTACCGGGCGGTAAATTGGAAATCCCCAAGAGTACTGAGCTCAGATATCACGCGTATTCTCTGAACAAACAGACACTAAAATTTATACCACGGTCCTCATAAAAAATAAAATTTTGGTTACATCTTATATTCATATTATAAACTCCTTGCATGACGCGAAAATTGTTTTCATATACTAATTTGATCCCCGCATAATGCATTACCTTTACCTTGATTACATTTTTTATTCTTATTTTATTTTAATACAATAATAATTATTTATACTGAAATCTATACCACGGTCCTTACAAAACATAAACTTTTGGTTACATCTTATATTCATATTATAACCTCCATGCATGACGCTTAAAATAAATAAAACCAAATCGTTTCTTTCATGAAATATTGTTTTCGTAGAATAGTCTGGTTGTTATATAGATCCTAGCCTGAATTACCTCAGCCGTGATGGCACGATCAATGAACGCAGATGCGTGACAAAAAAATAGTATGTGTGGCTCGTGCGGGAAGGCAATTTAAGTCTTGGGTGAAACACGTGTACCGGGTAGAATTTTAATAAATAAATTATTAAACGAAAAATAGGGGTGAGCATGCTTTCATACTAATCACTATGGTATATAGTATATTATTATATTACAGTAAGCGGGTAAACAATTGAATATGTTTAATACCCTACTAATAATTTCGCTACATCAATATAAAATATATATAATTATATTAATTATAGTATATTAATTGAATTGTCATTTTTATTAATATTATGATATACCTATTGATATTATACAACAATAAACTATTATGATATGTAACTATGTCGAAAAAAATCATAAAATTTGATTTGAGGAAAAAAAGGTATATTTACGAAGAACTTTGTATTTTTATATTTAAAGATAAAAACTAATATATTTTATTGATGTTAAATTATGTTAAAATATAAATATGAAAGAAAGAAATTAATTATTATAAATAATAACATTAGGCTTAACAATATTTTCGATTGATAAATATTTTTATTTTTGTAAATATCACTTAGCATAAAACTATATAGTGTTGTACTTCACTCAGACTTATATTATACCCACCAACACACACTATAGTTATAGCTTAATCGAGAGTTGTTATCACAACAATTTATTTTACTATAATAATATATTGTATCGTTGAATGTAATTATTTGTTTGCTAAATAAATAATATATTATTATTATGTGCGTAATTATTATGGTATTATTGGTGTATTGTTTTGGGTGTTCGCGTAACAATGCTTAAAGGACTAATTAGTATACACATTGTTGATCGCTGCACAAAAGGACATAATGAAATGAAGAAAAATAAAATCGGCAAACCTAGGATCCATTTCTTAGATTTATAAATTAAGATATTTAAACATGAAAAATAATAAATACTACACGAAATTATTAATAATTATCCAAGTTCTCTAACTGCAGATAATCGATAGGTTTGAAAAAACCAGCAATGATAACAAAGACTATATTGACACCTTTTAAAAGTACCAATTAAATGCAAATGCTATTAGAAATCGGCGAAAAACTCGAACTCCAAACTACTATAAGACGAGCACCAATACAATTCGAAAGACGAATCCTCGTTAAAATAATATTATATTATAGGTACCTACCCGTAGGCATAAGTACGTATCGATAATAATGATGTTTTGGAAAATAAGCCGTTAAATAAACGACGCGGTCGTACTCACGCTGGCTAGCAATAAACGACGTCGTAACCGTCGTCTGGGCAATGTTTGTATTTTTCAGTGACTGCTTAGACCGAAATTGTTTTTTATAACTCACTTACAATTTTGTCTCCAACAGTATAAGATACTTGTTTCATACTATACCGGAAAAAAACACTGTTAATAAAATAACATGGCCACGACGGAGATCGATGTAGACGCAATCCTGAGGGAGATGATTCACAGTCTTATTGACGAATTTTTCGTCGACGAAAATCAAGAGCATATCGATGAAGAGCAAGTTCCAGAGGTCATCAACAGCATGAAAGACCCAGCTATAGATGACGTCGTGAACACCCTTTTGGGTGAGATAATCGAAGCTGTCTGCGTCAAAGTCGACGAAGGGCAACATTTGGATTACGACAAAAGTCAAGGAGATATTGAAAACAAGAACCATCAAGAGCCTATGGACGAAAAGGTTCCAGAGGATATCTATGACAAAGAAGACCCAAATGATGTCGTGAACACCCTTTTGGGTGAGATTGTTGAAGCTGTCTGCGACGAAGACTCATCGGAGGCTATGGCCAGCGGAGACGCAGAGACAGTTAAAGTTCCGGAACAGATGATAGAGACACCGGCCGAGGGCACAGAGAGGGACGGAAATGGACTGGCCAGGATACCTGAATCGGAAGCACCGAAACCAGCGGACCCCACACCTCCACGTGGACGCGCAAGGCGAATAGTGGCCACCACGTGGAAGGGTGTGAGGCGGGTCACACGCCTGATGCTGTGCGGATGCTTCCGAGGAGAGTGAAGCCGCAGTCCACCCCTCCCTCCTCCTCGGACCGAAGAACACCAGACAAGACGGCGGCGACATGGGGGATTGATACGTGACAGAGCACTTTACGGTGTACGGCGGTAAGTCACCCTGTACGTTTTCCGGCCACCCGCGGAAAGACGAGGTCGTGGTCGTTGGCGTCGCGAGCTCGCGGTTCCTGACACGCGAGACCATCTGTGGCTGCTCGGCGATGGCCCAGCAGCGTAGGTCGTGAGAGGAGCGACGGACGGACGACGACGACGACGACATACGACGGCTAGCTAGACCAGCGTGGGCAACGATACCGCCCCGACGGTACTTCGACGACAGCTGCCAGTTTGCACGAAGGCGACTCGTGACGGCGGCGGCGGAGATTTCAGAGCACGATGGGTGAGCGATAGAGCTAAGGTAAGCTATGGGAACACGGACGTCGCCGCATCGCCTGACCCGCAGAAACTGATCATGTTTCAGGGTCCGGCGGTGCGTGACTCCACGGCGGAGGGGCCATCGGCGCGGCAGACACTGTGCCGACGGGACCCCAGGACGAAAATCACGGAGAGGATCAGGACCGCGCTGCGTTGCGGTGCGGTCCGCGGATTCTCTCCCCTTTTCGGCCTGCGGTCATCCCGTCGGCCGAGTCTCGGGACTCCAGGACGAAAATCACGGAGTGGATCAGGACCATGGTGCGTTGTGGCGTGGTCCGACGATTCTCTCCCCTTTTCGTCCAGTGGTGGTCCCGCCGGCCTGGCCGCGCCTCCGGTCGCCGCTGATTCCACAGCCCCCAATAGCTGTCTTCGCTCGCTCAGTGCTTTGGTGTCTCCGTCGTCGCCGTCACAACAGTCGTCTTCAGCATCTGCGCATCGTCGACGCGCATGACATCGCGCACTAGCCGCTCGCCGTCAATCGTCGTCCAATGTCGCTCCCGCGGCCTTCGCAGTCGGGTCTAACCAGCTGTCACGATGGTCGTCACCCGCGAGCAAACGCGCCAGCGATTACACTCGTCCGCCTTAGGGACCGGCCGCGAAAACGTATGGAGGTGACCAGTGGCCTTTGTATCTGCACGCACCTCGCCATCACGTATCAATCCCCCCGCTTTTGTGTCTTGTCTGGTGTTTTTTTTTTTTTATATTAATATTTTTTTTCATGTTCAAAATTGTTAAATTTTCTGACCATTTTGCGTCAAACCTTATCTTTTGGCTCAAAAAACATAATTTTTTTTTGTATATATATAACCATTAATTCAGACCATTTTGCGTCAAACTACTTATCCTTTGAATCACCAGAAATAAGTTTTTTTTATATATTTCATCATTAAATTAGACAATTGTGTTTAAAACTTCTTTCGGCTCAAAAAAAAAATAAAAATTTTGTGGTTAAAATATTGTTTCTTTTTTTCGTATTATTAGTGTATTTTTATTTTTATTTATTTCAACAGAATAATAGATAGAATAATATTAATCGATATATAACACTAAATTTGAAATTCTACAACTATTAGCTAACTTTTGCTCCTTAAAAATAAATAGGTGCACTTATTAAGATTATACATGTACGTTGCATTGAAATTTCATAAAATTATTTATTGCTATCTAAGATAACTCAAACACACACATGTATATAAGTTATTACTTATGAGTTATGACAGTAAGTATTGCAAACAATTTTGTAATTTAACAATATTATTCGTGGGTACATTTAACGTATTTTATTATATTTTAATATTTTATACACACGATAACGTTTTTAAATGCAATGTTTTCGACAAAAATTAATTCAACTTACTGTACTACTACCTAATACTTTTTGAGATACTTTCACTAGCTGACTACTGAGACGTTGAGACGCTGATGGTCGCTGACTTAAATAATTACTATTTGGCATTCGCCCTATACACGGGTAGGTATGAAAAGATTGAATTGGCATTTATTTAGTAATAATATTTTGTTTATTTCCATCAACTTAATTGTTATGTAAGTTTTTGATAATTTAAATACACTGTTGGCATTTAGTAAGTACTCGAAACTATAATGATTCATTTATACAATTTACTTTACTTCAGACGACCGTCCAATTCGTAGGCCCATTTTCACAAAGTCTGATAATGACAATAATTGACAATAGTCGTTTACGCAGTACCAAAGACAAAAAAAAAACAACAAAGATTTACTCGTATGTAAATTGAAACATTAGTGTGATTAAATCATTTACCGGAAGGACTTTCAATCACTCTCCGCGTATGGCAAGCTAGATCTGCTAGACGGGCCGATGCTTCGGAGCTCCACTGAAATTGGGCATACGTAAACTGCGCCCAAATGACCTTTTTTTTTGTAAACTGCGCCCGAATTTTTATCTATGTTAAAAAGGTATAATGTAAACTGCGCCCAAATTTTTATCCATGTTAAAAGGTACTTACAACTTAAGCTGTGCGCCGCTTGTAAAATATATAAAACTTTTGAATTATTAAAGTCACTATGATTGTGTACTTTTGCAATTATATCACAGAAATTATATTGTTGTCTATAAATACCAACACGTTATCGAATAGTTATTGCAGTAATACGGCATCTACTGATGGCTTATCAATCACTACATCCGGCATGGGGCTACTTAGTACATGTCGTATTCAGTTTAATCAGTGAAGTCACGATGGCCGAACAATTTGTTTCGCAGCGCAAAAAAAGCTTGAAAATAATTGAAAAAATTAAATTTTGGAAAACTAATCGGCCTCTGAGTTACATATATTAAACTAAATAGTATAAATGTACCCTTTAAATACCAAAATTCTAAGACAAAAAATAAACGCAAAACGTTACAACATTTTGTACTTTTTAAGATTATATATTTTTTTTAATTTTTAATTTTATTCTATTAATTATTTATGCTATAATATTATGGATGTAACGAATTAAATATATTAAAGATTGTAATTTTAGATAAGTAATTCTGTAATTTTGTTTAATTTGGCAAAAATATAGCTATCTATTCAATTTTTAAAAGTTTAGCCGGGCGCAGTTTACATATTATGTAACATATGTCACCTTTTTACATTTGATAAAACTCGAGCGCAGTTTACATATCACCTTTTTACTCACGATAAGAACTCGGGCGCAGTTTACATGTATGATTTCGTGTTTACCTGTACGTTGGGCGCAGTTTACAATCGCCGCTGAAATTTATTGAAATAAAATTTAAAAAAAAAAATTACAAGATATAAGCATAATGTGTCAACACATTGTCGTTTACAAATCTTGTACCGGAAGTAATTCGGGCTTCCATTTTCCACGCATCAATAATGCATAGGTACATATTATATTCCACTTGCGACTTTACCAAGTGCATAATATATTGTGATTTGTGGACTGTGGTAGTGTGGTTACATGTAGAACCACGTATAGGTACGTGAGACCTATTAAACATATGTACAGGGCGTCCAGTAAAGAGCAAAGCAAACGTTAACCAAATATTTGAAAATTTACAATTTGAAAGAAAAGTTTAAATGAAAGTTATATATTTGTTTAAAGTTTGGCCATCTCTTTATTGAGCGTTCTGTACAAATATATATTATTATATAAACTTAAAAATGTAAGTCTTGGCTAAATCGTGCTCTGGACCACATAGGTACCAAGTGCAGGATACTGAATAAACTATACGACCTGACAAATAGTGGTGCGTTGACTTGAAGAACCACGTACACAATTTAACCTACAAAAGATATATGTCCATTAAAAAGCAAACACTAACAAAATATTTCAAATTAAAAACTTAAAGTCGTTATTTTTAAATTATAAGTATTTCTGTATATTTGTTTAGCGTTTGATAATTTTTTTATTGGGCGTCCTGTACATATATATATTTACATAAAAAAGAAAGTCACCAACTCCTAGAAAAACTGAGCACAGGACAGGGTACTAAAAAACTATACGACCTAACCAATAGTGCATATAGTGCGTTGACTTGAAGAACTGTGTACATAGGTAATAGTTGAACGATGAACCTGCAGAAAATATATACAGGGCATCCAGTAAAGAGTAAACATTAACCTAATATTTATATAGATTAGTTTATTTATTAATCTATTTACTATTAATATAAATAATTTAGTTTATGCATGAAGATATAAATTTCTTCAGATTTTTCATCTTTACCCATTTTGAGGACTTCCCGCGTCCTCGCTCGGATACCTTATTCGCGTTCCCCGCTAAATTTACAGGCCGCGCGCGGCCGTACTTTGTTCCCGGCGGGCCCGCCGCGGCGGAGATAACGTGCAAACCGAGTGCCACCGTCGCGCGTGTTTATCGATAATTTTTTAGAAAAGTCGAGTTTTACTATATATACAGGCATAAATACATGCGTCGAAAAGTTCAATTTTTTTATTGATAAATTTACATGTTTTTCTTTTGATTCAATAAACTGCGTTATTATTATATTATCGTATTTGACTGCCTTTTGTCCTTTTGCCTACTCGGTCTGTAAATGTATAAATATTAATTATATAATAAAATATCCTAGCTCGAGTCGAGTCGACTATACTATAGGTATGTTTAATCATGAGCATAAAATCAAATTAATAACTAACCTATACATGTATATTGTATACTATATGACTTAATGAGGATCTATTTATTTATTAATATATATTACATAGTAACTGTAGCAGTATTTGTATGTTACATTAAATTATGAATTACCAAAATAAGAAAGTGGCTATTTGATTACCTCAATCAGTTAACTCACCTGACAACTGTAATATTATATTGATAACTATGTATTTATTAGTTCATATATCATAGGTATATACAATATGTTTTTTTGGGTTGTGTTGTATATCGTTTGCATTGTGTGTAGTACTGTAGTTATATACTACGTCGAACGTCATTCGAGGTGACTGACCTGATAGACACCCAAAAAAATCCGTTGGCTATATGATTTGCACGGACGCCCGAAATTTTTTTAATTTTTTTTCACGTAATTTGTTACTTATTTTTGCTTTTTTGGTGACAGTAATGTACGCAGTCGGATTGCATACCTGATGACGTGACCCGGCCGTCGCAAATTGTCCGCTATCCGACGAAGTCGGATAGCCTACCCTTATTACTACGGCGAAAGTCATTCGAGGTGACTAACCTGCTAGACACCCAAAACAAATACTGCGGCTATATATGATTTGCATGGACGCCCAAATCTTTTTAAATTTTTTTCCACGTTATGTCGCGTTTTCGGCGGCAGTAAAGAACGTTGTCAGCGATCCGACGAAGTAAGATTGCCTAACCGGATAACTGAGATGACTGACATGCTAGACACCAAAAAAATCGCGGCGGCTATATTTTTTTTTTACGAATTTCCGGCGGCATAACCCGGGCTACCACGTCGAACCTAAGGTGGTGGTCCTAACCTTATCACAGTTCTTTATCACCAGACCTCCTTATCACACACCAACCGGATCGAGACCGACGACCAGACCAAAAGACCACTGCAGCTTCAGACATCGGTTAAAACTCTTCGCCAACTCAGTAGACAACCACTGGATTAAGTAGAATGTTACATACAATATTTTAATGATATAATTATTTAAGTACTTAAAAGTATATTAAAATACTATTTCATCATCGTTGACACTTGACTTTATATAGGTATGATTACAGACTTGCAATAGAAATATGAATAACAATAATTATGCGTGTTTAAAACCACATTGGCGCATATAATATAATAGGTAATACCTTTATAGTACACATGCGAGTTAAGAATTTTATACTAAACAGACATATTACACGATTTTATATACCTGCAGCTATTATAATATTATATTGGTAACGAATATAGTATATTATTACTTATATAGTGGGTTGGTAACAAAGTGAGCTCCCTAGCCCCTCCCCTGGCTACGCCACTGCAAAACACAATATTTTAAACAACTCGTTGAAACATGTTTAAAACATGAATTTAAAATATTTGTTTCAAACGTTTTGTTCATTGATTAATTTTATTGCCATTCATAGAAAAAAAAACTAAAAAAATTTGAAACTGAAAATACCCGTAAACAGTTCAAAACAAATCAATATTTTTTGAAAATTATATCGTCGTGTATATAAAACCCAAATATAAAAAATTTGAAAATGAAAAAAAATATTCGATTTTTATTTCTGTCCAATCTAGTTTTTCATAAATTATACCGAGAGAACCATTTATAATTATCCATGGACCACCATGAGGAGACGGTTTTCGTTGACACCCAAACGTTTTTTCACTTATTTTATCTAATCATATTTTTTTCGTGCATCTATGCATCCATATTTGTCTAGTCTTAATAATTTTAATTTTATAATTATAATATAAGCACAATAGTTTTTACATAGGCGGACAAGGTGATGTTTTAAATATTTCCATTTGGATATGGGTATAATAGTTTTAGTTGTACAGTATACTCTTTTTTATTTTAGCTGGCGTGTTAATTATTCTGTTTTTAATATTATTTTATTTTGTGTTTTGGGTGTTTTTTATATTTAATTTAAAACTGATTTTTTTATATATGTGAGAACATTGAATATAATTAAATTCTTGGAATTTAAAAATATATTAATATTATTATGCGATTTGTAGAACTTTTCGTTCAAATGTGTTCAGAATGATTCGCAATTATTTGTTATTCTGTCTAACCTATCGCTAAAAAAATAATATGGTCCAACCACACTGTGGGTGGAAACGTGTAATTTACGGAATTATATAGGTTATGTTCATATTTTCAAAATACCATTAAATATTAATGACATATTAACATAAAATTATAATTTATGGCTATAGTGGCATAAATTTTAAATATCAAATTATAATTTTGGCAGAAAATTGATCTGGCAAAAACAAAAACATAAGTTTTAAATAACTAACTAACAATAAGTTATATTGTTATAAGGTTACAAAAATGCTCAAATTATAATTAAATACCTTTTAACACAATATTATAGTTAAATTGTATAGTAGGAACTAGGAAGTGTCATCAAAATAATGTTATCTGTCATATTTGTTACTTTTAGCCAATATTCATATTGTATATTGATTGTAAAAAAAATTTTTAAAAAAGATGTATAGTAAATCAATTTGTTTAGGTAAAAAAAAATGTCAGGTAAACTTCATAAGCATTTTATTCTCGTAGTTCAATCTCCAGGTTATTTATCTATTCAATGACTGAGTGCCTGAGTAACTGCTGTAGCTTTATAGAAATCGTCCATAGTCGATACTCCATTGTATCTGCATGAACGGTGAACCTGTATAATAATATAATATTTACCTAGTTAATTGAATTATATGATATATATTTATATAAATATATTGTATATAGTTCATTGAATTACCTATATGATTTTAGATTTATATAATTATAATATGTTAGATATATGGTAGGTATAATAACATATTTAATCTATAAGTAGGTACCTAACTCAAATTTCAAGCGGCGCTTTAAATTTTTTTTCGCTCAACATCTCAAAAAAATAATTCGAAATAATGGCCACCTAAAAATGTCCACCGTAACACACCAATACACTTATACACTGTGTAATATTATGTAGGTAGACGTAGAACTGTAGATGTACTCGAAAAAGTAGTCAACACTAGACAGAAGTAGATTGATTATATTATGATAGGTATTTTATACCTACTTACAGACTAGTGACTACAATAATATATTAGTAGGTATACGATATAGGTATTTTAGTGCTGACTGCTGTTGTACTGCAATGTCGGAGTGACAACAATAAGTATATGGTGACGGTGGGGATTCTCTTTAAGGCTGCAGCCGTCCGTCGTAGTCGTAGCCGGTCGCACTGCCGCCGAGAATCGTGTCTGTTACCTCCACCCCGGCGTTGGGTCGTGCACGGTTTCTGAGTTACGTTCAGTTTTTCACTTTTTTAGTCGCTCCGCAGTTCGCAATTGCGCGCGCAACAGTTGTCACGACGACGTTTTCACCGATAGTTCGTTATCACTAGCCGTCCGCGTTTTTTATCAATCTCACGGTTAGTGGTTACAAAAACGAAAAAATTTCCATTGCCCAGCGATTCAAGAATTTAAATAATCAAAAACGGTTTTCAAACGGCTTGGCCGCAGTAAATTTACAGACGATTTTCCTGTTCGTCGCCGCGTTTGTTTACGCGATCGGTTTCTGCACAACCAATAAGCGGTTTTTTTTTTGTCAGGTGAAATTTTGTGCAATAAATGCGTTTTTTTCCCGAAGTAGGTCGCAGCTTTTTTTTTTGTTCTTGGCATACTAATATAGTGTTCAATATTCTGCGTAGGCCAATAAATAACATCAAACGGCCTATTACTGTTGACGCGTCACCCGCGTCTTCGTTGGGGAACATTGAACAGTGGACTTATCTATTTCGGTGAGTAGGTAGTCTACACATTATAATTTGTTGGTAATCACTAATCACTAATCATTATACATTCATGTATTTTATTATGATTGGCTGTGTACAATTGTCGAGTTAAATATTATGTTATTTAGGACCTGTTTTACAATCATAGTTAAAACCTCGGTTACGCCTAACTGATTTTACCGGTTGAATTCGGTGGTTTAACCTTAGTTGAACGATTGCAATACGGGCCCTTAGACATTTAGTAAGCACCTATACCTACCTACCAATATTTATTTATTGGCTACCTAACAAATATGGGTTTCTGAGTCTTGTGCTGAGCAAATGATTTGATCCACTTATTCTTCTAATTGTAACAACTTTTTATAATTTCATAACTTAGAACCTCGCTTAGAACCATGTACTGATGTATTGATTTGTAATGGAAAGACACTAAAAATTGATCTATACCTATCTTTTAAGTACCTACATTAATTTTATATGTTTAAACATAGCTTGTTTACAATATTTGTTCTACAATATTGTTTTAATCGGGGTTCCAATCCACTAATTATTGTCATACAGCGCCAGAGCTTAAATATAACTCAATATATATTTTTATGTGTGTATGTAGAACATTTACTTAGGTAATTATAATCAATTAACAGTGCATTTGTTAATAAAAATTATTACTATTCTTAGCTATTTCTGTTTGATCAAATGAATCATAAAATGATGAAGCTAAATATTAGCACTATAATATTCTGTATTCCTATCTATCAAAGTACCTACCTAACTGTACAAATACAATGTATACTTTATTGACAGCAGTTAATGATACTGTAATATGTACTCTATGGACACGTTTAAAATAAAACAAATTAGTAACTCACATTTATTTTTGAAACGGTAAATTAGTTTCTTATAATATTAATTAATTAAATCTTCTAATATTCATTTCATAATTTAAATTTTCAAATTCTAAATTGTACTCTTTAAATTATTCCAAAAATTATTTTCATTGTTGCATTGCAATTATTATGTTTGTATATACAACATGTCTTATATACCAACTGTACATTCAAGATAGGTAATATATTTTATGATTCATTATCTTTTTTTATCTTCATAATTTTTAAAACAAATCTAAATCATAAATACAAAATCATCATCAAAAAATATATTTACAGTTCAAAAGTTTACCTGATACTTATATATTATTATACAACTATAGGTACAATATTTTATTCCCTTCTGATGTGATAGTCGATAGAATATTGGAAAAATTTAGTTTTAACTATTATACAATTTACCAATGATTATGCCATATAATGCATTAAATCAAAATGTTTTGTGATACACCTTTGAATTGAAAAAAAACCTAAATAGGTAATAAAATGTAACTTAACTTTGATAATTTTTTTGTACTACAGAACTAATAATTTTATACATATTGTAGGCACCTATTTTCAAAATGCATATTTTTTTTATTATTGTTATATTTTATCTTGTTAATATATTTTATAATATTTATATATTCTTGGGATAGTAACATATTATTCTGTACCTAGCTATCTACTTGCATATATTTTTTTAAAACTTCTTATATTTATCTACATTTAGGTACTATTGATACTATTATTAGTAACTTATTACACCTCTGCGCTCTGTTTATAGAAAATCCTCGAGGAAATCTTATATTAAATTTTTTTTTATTTAAACAGATTATAACTAACGGTTTTTAATAAAATTAGGCATACTTATTTTTAAAATATAATATTATGTTTATTAATACCTATTAATCAAAGTTAAAGATTACCGAAAGATAATATATTACCTAATCAATTTTAATTGTACACAAAAATAATATAATTTGCTAAAAAGTGAAATAATCACTGAAAACTAATATATGTAAGTTCTACCTTAAATTATTATAAAAGTACAAATAATTTTTAATTATTTAAAATAATAACTTTATATTATATGAATGTAATAAAAGTTCTAGAAAAAATTAACATTCACTTATCTACGTAAACAATAAAAGTGATGTACGAAGAGCATTGACTATATTTTATAATTAATCTATACATAATAGGTAGGTATTGTTGAAATGTTATGCTTACGACTTATAAGTTATGACTATGACCCTGATGTTGATGCACTAAAAAACCTATAAAAATGACCAAAAAATTTTTTTATAATATTATGTTATTTTGTTAATGACCTAAATATCTACTTATGACGCTCTTAAAATTTTTAAAGTTAATAAAATAATTTATTGATTTTAAATTAAAAATTATAATTTATAAACATATGTGATTCTGATTTAAATTTGAATTTCATAACTAGTTTTAATCTATAAAACAATTAAAACATTTTTATATTAAGTATTTTTTGTACCTATTAGGTACCTACCTATGTAAAATTAATTTAAGTTTAATGGTAATTTTCAAACCTGTACATTTTAGAAAATATGAACAAATAATTGACTTGTATTTTTTCTCATAATTTACTGTTCAAAAATTTAAGTTAGTTATGTAGATTTGTATGTTATTGAAACAAATTTTAAGCTTGGAAACTGGAAAGCATCGTCTATGATTATTCAAAAAAATAATGAAAAAGTTATCAACATCCTTAGTTATGAGTCTACAATACTTGATAGTTAAAAAAAATAAAATTAGATATCTATAACTTCACTGATTTTGCTCTGTATAAAACATAAGAGATACCTACTTAATTAAAGTAGGTAATTAAGATTTTATCTGAGATGTATTCATGATTTTCTTTTGTATACCTTGGTAGTGTAGATAGTGTAGGTTTATTAAAAATTCAAATTGTGTCAATTTTTCAGTCTATAAAATCTTTAAGTATAGAATACCCTACAGAATAAAAATATGTTTTGTAAAATCATTATCTTACAATTAAAAATGAATGAATTATAATTAACGTCGTAATTAACCTTTCATATTATTGTTTTATAATAAGTTGAAATATTTGGATAATCTTATATGGGAATAATGTGTGCAATTTAATTGATATGCCTAGAGTTGTACACTTGTACCTATGTAATATAAATTATTCACTAGAATCTTGACCTCGAAGGTCCAGGGAATAAAAATAAATTAAAGTTATCGGATACAAAATAAAATATAATTAACAATTATTAACATATTAAATTATTAGGTAAATGTAAAAATATTTCAACGATGTCTATTTTTTCGACTTATCAAAATTCTATTATCAACTATATTTATATTTTATATATAAAAATGATAAAATCATCGGTTAATAATACCTAACCCCATAGGTATGTAGTACCTACCTATTGTCATTGTATATAATCAATGAAAATATAATAATATAGTTATAACATCATAATATTACCTATAATGAAATTAAATAAATATCTACACTACAGATAAGAAAAACCTATTTGTGTAAAACAAATTAGTTACTTACCAAATAATATTAAATTATTATTATGTCATATCAGTTATGAATTTTAAATTAGATTTATTATTTTTATAAATTTTGTTATTATATAATTTACTTCCGTGTATTCTTATAATGTTTTTTTTATTGCAGGCTCTAAATCATATATGTTTATTTAATTTAATTAAAGTAAAATGTATTGTAATACAAATTGATTTGGCAAATAGGAAAATTTTACGACCATAAGTTATTTAAATTTAATTAAATTTGCAATTTTAAATCCATTTTGTAGGTATGATTGAAAAAATCCATTAAGATGAACCATCGCTATGTTGGTATGACGTGGCGAGAAAGTGGCCAACATAGCTGTATGTTATTTACAAAATGTACAATAGTATTCCATATAATTATGAAATCCGTCATAATTAGTCACATTTTTAATTTTGATTTATTTCTTTTTAATACCTACTTAATATTATGTATATAGGTAGGTATATTAAATAATTTCCACTATTAACATTACATTTTTGTTAAATACTTTTGTTGTTGTGTACATATTTTATTCATCTTTTGTGTGTGTTCGTAGAAGATCTGTGTACTATGCGTGTCCTTTGGAGGTGAACACTGACTGAACAACTTTCACAGTAGCACACCCTTCTCTCGCGAACACGTGATGCAACTATATGCCATCAACATACACATTATATGTACATATAATTCTTTAATAATATATCGATAGTATACTAATTATTATCACTTTATCAACTTTAAAAGATCGATTGACTTATGTGGTTATGTCCATTGCATATGATAATACAATAATATGTTCAATATTTTACGAAAATTATGCTTCGACAAAAAAACACTTGCATCAATGAATAAGAAATGCGTAAATATTATCATTTTAAATACCTATTTATATTTTTATACCCTAGTATCCAAAACACGAATGTTGTAATATAATTTAGTATTATACATTTTTTTTTGCAAACAAAATTAAATGTTCAGATCCAAGGTCAACTTGTTTTTACTTGCTATTTTGTATTATTCGGTACTTACACAAACATTCACAAATAAAATATTAAATATACCTACTGAGTACTGTTGTTCTACCATTTCAAATTACGTGTAATTTGGAAGGACCTCGTGTATCTGGAACTAGGTCCTAAAATATAGTTGATATCTGTATATAATATAAGGCATAACATATAGGTTATATACAAAGATGGACATTAACATGTTAAAAAGTTAAAGTTAAGTTTAAAAGGTGGGTGGGTAAGTGGATGTCGCTCTGCTGTACAGTAGGTTACAAGCTGGTCACTATAAACTATTTACGTGGAACCTTATTTAAAATTTTCAATCCTTAGCTATAAAAAATGTTTAACTACAAAATAATTTTAAATTTGATACATTTTGTCAAAAATCGAACTTTAAATGCTTATAAAAAAAAACTTAATATTTTTCAACTCCTATTGTAATGATATTTCAGGATTAAATATTAAATATCTTGAATTAAATGTTCACGCTTTTTGGCCAAACAAATACAATTTTATTGATATTTATAGTAAAAAAAAAACTAAAAAAATTGAAATTTTAAATTGTCTGTAAACAGCTCAAAAGGAATCAAAATATTTTCAAAATTGTACGGTGTATAGAAAATAAAAATATTCAGTTAAATGTTCATGCATCTGTAGTTATTCGTTTTTGAATTACAACAAAATAGCAAAATCGCTACACGAGAAATCGAGTGAATATCCAATGTTGTAAAAATATGAATTTCAAATGCTCAATACAATTTAATTTGACTTTCTTGTAGACATTTTTTTCGTTAATAAAGTTAGACATACTTATGAGAAATCTTGTATTACATTTTAACATCTTAGATGGGCATCTCATAGGTTTTTATTGATATTTAAATGTAAAAAGACGTTTCACCCGCATTTGTTGTCTCCGTCTAACTGTTTTGCGCGGGAAAAAACCGATTTTAAACTTTAATAACTTTTTTTAAAGTTCCGATAGTGAAAAAATAAAAACGATATTGCACAGCCAAAGCTCTCCTTTTTATGTGGTGAAAATGTCGTTTCTTAGTTGTGACTGTAGCCTTCTCGGTTCTTTCCCACGTAAAACAGTTTTTGCTATGCCGTACGTGGTAAGACGGAGGCAACAAATGCGGGTGAAACGTCCCTTTAAAAGCCAGTTATGATAATTTAAAATTGTAATATTTTACATAGTTATAAACTATAGCTCATTTTAAAATTTATATATTAATAAGCCTTTATGGTTGATAATATTCTTACCTTAAGTTTGACAATAGGTCAATTCGCTCTAATATTATAACTTACAACACAAAATTGGTTCTGCCTATACACACTCATTCCACCGAAATACACCGAGTGGCGAGAGGCCGATTGTCGATTGATCATTTTTTCCCGGGTGAAGTCGGATAATAACTAATAAGTATACTTTATAGCTAGGTAAATGATACAAATACACCTATGTATATGTTTATATAATTATAAGTAATAACTAAATAAATAATATATGGGATTATTTTATTTCAAATTAATTCAAGATTTATTATACCTATACTAATATAATAATAAATTACATGATATAGTAAATACTTGATATAAATATTGTATAAAATATCCTTAAAAATAGCTGCTGACCGCGGTCATCATCATAACCGTTTTTCGTTTACAATGATTTATAATCGATTTCAAATTTAACACATCCATTCTCAATAAGACGAGGTACACTCAAAACCTACTATATATACAGTAGAGCGTGTTTTTTATCTAATTATTATTAATTTTGTCTCGGACGGAGGTGGATAATACCATTGGACATTTGGTTATAAATACTTATAGTACTTATAATCAATAATAATATATAGCTACATACATTATAAAATTGTCTTCTTCTTCGCCCTTCTCTCTAAATTGTATGGGTCGGCCACCCTTATCCTATGTCTCCAAAAAGCTCCGTCCCCTACCTCTCTTTTATTCACACCCAGAATTTCCATATAGTACTCTAGTACTGTCTACTCTCATTTGTTCTTCCTTTCAGCATTTATCTCTATAGCTACCCCTCACCACCTTTGATCGTGATTGTCACCTCTCCTCATAATAACATGACCTGATTTTGTTTACAAAAGGTGCCTCTCTTACAATACCCCAATGAATTAATTTATTATTCTATCCTCCCTAGTCCTCAACTCGTTCATCATAGCATTCTCATCTTCACTATAACCACTCTATGTCGGGTTTTATTGGCTACTGTAGTACTGTCCAACATTCTAATCCATAGAACATTTGCCTCATAATTGTTTTATAAAATCTAACATTTAACCTCAAAGGCATCAAAACATAAAAAACCTTTTATCACACAAAATACCTGACGTTTATTTCCACTTTATACATCTACAGATAATCCGATTTCTATCGTCATCCTCAAAACTACAATTATTTTATGCTACTGTGACCATTGACCTATCATATTATGTACTTGGACTTATTAACTTCACACACCACATCATCCTACATTCTAATCCACATGCATTGATCTATCAATTAAAAAAATATAGGTTGACAGACCATCTCCACTCAGAATCGTTTTTCGTACCTATACAATGATTTAGCATTGAATTCAAATTTAACACATCCATTATAGTGACCTACTCGCTCTGTACACTTGAAACATACTCAATAATAAGTTATAGTCGCACAAAACTTACTAGATATATGCTGTATATGCAGGTTGCTACCGAGTTCTCCGGTTTTGTTTTTATTTATTACCTTATGTCAATATTATATTATCGTATATAGTTTTTATTTTTGATTATAGTAATACCTAAAATAAGTATAGAGTTGTTTACTTATTAATAATATACAATATATGTACTGTAATTTATTACTAATTTTCAAAGGTAATTTATAATTATTATTTCCTAAGACCCAACTCATCATATAACAGACTTATCCATATAGCATTAAGGGGATTCCATACCGTGATTTTCTGTTTTTGACTAACACACGCGTGACATAGGATTTTTGACGGCTACTTTGCCAAATATATCAATTGATCTAATGAAGTGATGAGAATTCTGAAAACAGATTTGAATTCGTCGTCAAGTCTATTTGAAATTGACTTTCCCACAATTTGGATTTTTTGATTTTAGCTTCTCCAAAAATTTAAATACAAAAATGTTTAAATACTCTTTTTTAATATGACGTTTTCTGGAATTTGGGGGATAATATCAAAAATGTGGGAAAGTCGTTTTCAAGTAGACTTGACGACGAATTCAAATCTGTTTTCAGAATTCTTATCGCTTCAATAGATCATTTGGAATGTTTGGCAAAAAACACGTATAAAATACTATGTCGCGCGTGTGTTGGAAAAAAACAGAAAATCACGGTATCGAATTCCCTTAAATACTCTTTGAGCTATGTTAACTGTTAAGCTAATCTTATTAGATATTTCAATGTTATTTCAGTTAAAAGACATATACTAAAATGCATCAAATACTCAATTATAAATTTTAATGCAATAGTTATCCTCAAAGTCATGGTATACCACACAGTTAATAATATTCAATTTATTTAATCAGTTTTTACACTGACTAATATAAGTTAATATTCTTCACGCTAATCAAACAAATGTAGTAAAAATAATTAAGTATTGTTATTGATTGTATTATTAGTCATTAGATATAATTTAATACATTTCTATGAACATATAATATAATATATTTTTGATGCAGCTTAATTTATATTTTAAGTAAATCAATATATTTGTAAGATACTTTAATTTTACAATATTATGAGATAAAAATATTTGATATAATATTATAAACGTCTCATCAAAATATGTACGTGAAAAACCTGGGAACTATTGCTTTAACTGTATCTATATAATAGGTTTCAAATGTACCTTGTCATTGAGTAGGCACTGTGAAATGGATATGATAAAATTGTATTCAAGAATAAATCATTGTATACGAAAGACGATTCTAAGTGATAAAGAAAAAATCAGAATCAGTTTTTAAGGATAGGTACCTAGTTAATATTATATTATATTTATGTTATTATGTAAAGAACAACTAAATCAAATTTTCTCAAATCTTCATACATTTTGAAGATTGAAGCAAATTATTTGCTAATGTGGTTACAGCGACATGTAAACAAAACAACAAACTCACATTATTATAATTTATAATACCAATAATCAATATTGCTCAGCACATACTTCAAAATAAAATAATTTTTGGCTCAATATAGGTATTTTGTGTATTTCCTGCAGCTAAATTCCACTCACGGTATTATGATAGTATAATTTTAATGATTGGATGTGTTAATTATATAAGTGGTATTATTTGCAAATGTCGCGGTAATGACTTATTAGATATTACTTATTAGTCAAGTATGCCCAATGCCCATTGCTCACTGCAGGGTATAGTGAAGCAATGGTAATGCAGCAAGTGATTCTAACTTCAATAATGAATATTACATTGACTACAGATATTTTTAAATTAATATCTTCAAATAGGCAATGTTAAACCTCCGAATTTCATACACGATGTTAATTTATTGTATTCTGTTACTTCCGGTTTGGGAATAATTTACTACAAAAATATACAACCAAACATCAACCTTCTATATATTATCGAAATTATTAATATAATATATAAGTATCTTTCTGATTCCACTTCCACTATTAAACCCCACCAAAGCCTCGATACAGTCTTCATTAAATGTGCTTATCCTGTATAATTATCATAATATATTATTATTTCGGTCTACATTAAACGATTGCAGTATTAAAATAAACACAATTCGATAACTATTTAATCGTAGTATCGTACTTACAACATTGAAAATACTATAAAATTATAATACCACTGTGGCACCGTGCTACATTTAAAATGTTTATTTTGTAACTGAAAATTAGGAACAATTGAAGAATCAGAATGATTTTAAAAATAACAAAAACGGATAGGACGCATGTCGTGTTTTGCTTACTTTTACGCTGAATACTGGATGTTAAAATATTAATTTGAACGGTGATTATTCGTCGTTATAGAACAACTATAATTTTCAGATTATTAATTTAATTGGTCATTATATTTTTTCATACACTGGGATAAGTTTTAATGTTTATTCTAATCAAAAATTGTAAAAATATTTAGTGTTTTCTCTTATTTCTGATGAATATAAATTTACACTTAAATACAGCCTTCAAAAAACATAATTCATCATTATTTATCATATAAATAAAAACCAATAGTTACATTAAAACACATATTATATAATATATAGGTAGGTATCAGTACCGTGAATATTAATTACTCGTAAATGAATATTATAAGTAATTACTTGTACATTTTGAGTTGAATGTGATAAGCTATAATAATGATATATTGATTATTCTAAAATAATAAACTATTTCCTTAATACGATTTACATAATATCGATTAGCATATAATTTAAATTCGTTACGATTTTATTGTATTATTTCTATGACATAGTAATAACTAACAAATTATTACTTCTATAATATTAAATCGATCATTTTGTTAAAAATTTGTTTCTAATTTGTTAAAAGTATTATTGATTGAAACAAAAGTATTGCAAAAATACAGAATTTAATATTTTATTTTATGATTACACTGGTAATAATATATAGAGTTAAAAGCAGTTAATTTGTAATCCTGAAATATGTAATAATTATGGTACTTTAATTTGTTGACCTAATAACCTAAGAATTATACAATAAATTAGAACACGCATATCAGCATAGTATGTACTAGAACCATGGACTAATTTTATTACTTTATTTTTAATTTTTATTACTCTACGATAAGAATAGTCATAATAGAAATTACCACAGACTATAAATATGCACTAGTATAGTATAGAAATCTGTGCAAATTACACGGATGAGAGATAAAAGAAATCGCCCAATGATGACACTTTTTGAGTTATTAACAATTATTAATATTTGTTAACATAATTTATGAGTTTAATTTGAATTACATTAATTTTTTTAACTTTTATCTTAGGATTTTTATACTTGTCAAATTTATCATACTTATTGATTTATATATACTGGTTAATAATTACAATTAAATTAACTTGTAATCTTTAGATGTTATATAAATTATATATATATTGTATAATACCGATTACCGTGTGATCCATTTAACGCAAAACACTTATAAAAATTATTTTATAATCTTTTTTAATGATATTTTTAATTTCTTATTCCAAAGCAGAATATTTTTTTAAAATACATTGATACATATAAATCAAATTTTGGACAAATATTTTGTGAGGTATATTATTATATATTAGTTATAGACAGTTATTTGAGTGAGGTAGAGTGGTACAGTGTGAGGTAACACACAGTTGCTCCGCTTAACCGAACTTTAAATACTTATAACTAATAAACTACTTGTCCGAAATTTGATTTAATTTTTTTTTATAGATCTAAGTATTTTAAATATTATTCTGCTTCGGAATATGATATCCAAAAATGTTGTTTTGTAACGACTTAAAACTATGCATAAGAAATATTTTGAAATACGTTAGTGTTTTCTGTAATAATAAGTGTTGTAGGTTAAATGGATCACCGCGTTTATATATATCATCGCATATCTATCTGAAATAGCACTAAATATGTCGGAAATTATATCAAAAAACAATTTTCACACCTTGGTAGAAAGTAAACATAGTTCAAGGAAGATTAGTTACGGAATTAATAATTTCCCTTTTATTGTACGTGCTTGAAAAATTATAGAAGTGCATTTTTTATGTATTATTTACCCATATAGTAATTGTATATATATAATTGTAAAAAATAACATTTCTAATTTCGGTAATTCAAGTGTAAAAAAATGTAAATCAATTATGGTATGGATCTAATCATTCTATTATTATTATATTTTGTTAATAAATGCAAAATTAAAAAAATATAAATTTTAAAAATTGCTCTTAATTTTAACTTGTTTCTAGATGCGGCCATTTCAAAGGAGATAAATCTGATAAAACCTCACAATATGTATTATGACACTCCAAGCTAAAGTTCAACAACTAGAGGTAAACAATTATTATTAGTGCAACATTTATGTACATAATATGTAAACATAAACAAAATACTGTTTCATTAAAAATAATTCATCAGTAATTCAGATAATTATTATTAAATTAAAATAATTATTAATTATTTCCAGCTTTAAGAATACATTGCTTTGTTGTATGATTAAAATTTAGATAATTTATGATAAATTACATTGTTAGTTTTAATTAATTTATTTGTTTTTGCCGATTTTTTGAAACCAAAATAATATGATACATAATCATAATTATTATTTATTACTAAAAAGTGATTTTTTAAAACTAGTTATATTTAATAGTTTTTAGTTTTTGTAGTACTAAAATTTAATTCTGCCAATTAAATATTTAGTTATTTTATTTTCTCATACATAGTTTATTAATACAATAATTACTAACATATTATTATACTTGTTCAAATTTATCGTTAAATTCTAATTCTATTATATTTTGTAGTAGAATGTATATGTATTTACAACGTTTAATTATATAATACTATAGTTAATATTAATTATTGACCATTGAGGCCTTAGATAATACATGATACTGGATAGAGGTACCTATGATTTAAAATCTTGAAGCCGATTTACTGGCCTGGTCCCTATGTCACCACTGCGCATGCTCTCGACCACAGCAGAATGCACATAGCCAAAACATTACTGCAATTATGTTACCACATCCCTCGCTATCTTTTTAATGTCTGACGCATGCTTAATAAATTCATCGGAGCTTAACGGGCCGACCCTATCGGCTCCAAGCGCAGACTACGCGTGATATACCATACACATAGCTCTATCAAATATGTATATTATCTAAGATTTATACATTAAACTTATCATATGAACAGAGATTAATTTGATACATTTTGTTAACATTTGAACTAAAAGTGCTTATAAAGAAAAATCGTGCCTATGAATTTTTAATATTTTTAAACTGTTATTGTAAAAATATATGAGGAAACTTGTATTCAATTTTCAAATTTTTGACCGAGCAATATTTTTTTTCGACATAAATTTTTAAAAAACCAACATGAATCGAAAATGTCTTATGCCTATAAATAGTTTAAAATAAGGCAAATTATTTTGGAAGATTTATAGTGTATATAAAATACTAATATAAATATTCATTGAAAATTTCTTGTACCTATCTACGGTAATTTATAGAATTATACTAAAAACCAAAATCGATTAAATCAAAAACCGTTTTTCCTGTTTTACCGTTATTTTTTTTTGTGTTTTAAAACACCTTTAAAAATTACTAGGAATTTAAAATTTAAAATATTTTTGACTTCCCCTGAAGCACCAGTTCAGAATCTATAAACGAAGAAATTAAATTGTAAATATATTTCTATTGTTAAAAATTAAGATAACTAATTTTTAATTATACACACTTGCCATTTAAAGCTAATATAAAAATTAGGTAGGTATAGTGACACAGTGTTCCATAACAATACATGTTTAATAACTTGTGTAATTCGTTATTACTATAATTTATCGGAGTTGGGAATTTATCTTTTTTCGATTAATTCTGCGCGAGATAGCAAATTTTTGGCGTGTGATATTTAATTTGAAAGCAATGGTAAATATCGTCGAATATTTAAACAACATATTATATGAGCGGAGCTCAATTAAAACAGCACTTTTAAGTTCCTTATATTTTTATGTTTTTTGGTGGTTTTTCTTTATGTTTATAGAAAAAATAGTGATAAAATAGAAAAATTACATGTACAAATAACTAGGTACATATAAAATACATGAATTTCGATTTATAAAGGTGTTACATGAAACTTTTTGAACACTATTTTTTCCGAAAAATTTGATACATTGTTTCGCTTTAAGGTATTGTACCAATAATATTTTTAAATTTAAAGACGTTTTTATGACAAATAAATGGAAGTTTAAATTAAAGTCATAGAATTCATTATCTATAAAATGTATTGTTTACATTAAACCTATTTGTAATATCTTATAATATAAAAACATAAATAATTAGGTACGCAATTCATAAAAACGAATAATGGTTCATTGTCCAACAACTTAAACGTCATTGAATATTTCCGTAAAATAAATAATGATTAATGACTAATCGTAAAATATATAACTCTATTTTTTGTTTAAACACACTCATTTGTGGGTATCTCCGGTGACTCCGAAGACATGAGTCAAGGCCTTCCAAGATATCTTCAGTCTCAAAACCTAACCTAACTTGAACTTTAGTTGTTCTAATGTTATATAGATATAAATGTAAACACATTTTTTTCCTCTATTGAACATAAAAACATTTAATATAATGTATAATATTATTTTAACTTTTAACTAAGTATACATAACTAAAATAAAAAAAGCGGGTAAGTGGATGTCGCTCTGCTGTACATTAGGTTACAAGTTGGTCGCTGTATAATGGATTGTATTAAATTTGAATTCAATGATATCATATCATTGTATACTAAGAACGATTCTGAGCGGTGACGGTTTGTCAGTCTGGATATTTTATATTGTTATTATATATTTTTTTTTTATTATTATTAATTTACCCACGGCAACTTAGGCCATTAGGTGGTTTTTAATTGTGGGGAAGGGCACTTATAAGAGTTAAACGCGTGTGTTTGTTAGTTTGGCAGATTTTTTAGTGGGCACCTGTAGGTATCTGCCATGCCCGGGTGGGGGATGGCGGCACTTCTCTCCGGACACCGTGACTTGCCCGAAGAAAATTGCCGCCCACAGCCGAGGTTTTGAACCGGCGTCGTCCGCTCGGCCACTCCGTCCCCCTATTATATTTTATTGTAGCCTGTAATTTGAATTAATATTATAAATTACAACAAAATAACTAATTACGTTATTTTTATTTTTATTCGTTTTATATGGTGATAAACAAAGCGTTAGAAATTAAAATCCCATTTTTAGCGGTTTTTTGTAATTTGTCTGTGGTTTTTCCCGTGTTATTAAATAAATATTCAGAAAATCGAAAAATGACCTTTTTACCATCTTGATCCAATTTGCTAAAATATAAGATACTATATGTTGAAATCGAAGAACTCCTTCTGGTAGAAATTTTGTATACAGGATAAAAAAAAAAAAAATTATAAACACTGTTATTAAACCACTAGGTCTCTCGCTCCGCTCTGAATCTAAAATATATAAACCATAAGAATTTATAGATTATAGGGGCCATGTATGAATTCAGCTTTTTAAATCACATATAAGTCTAGTCACTTACGTAGGTAACTGCCGAATATATTATGTGCACTAGGGTAACAATCGAAAACATGGAAAAAAATAAAATAAAAATTTTCTCTTGTCCCCCCCGCCTAAAAGGTTCCGTATGATATAAAATATATTTTGTGAAAGTTATATCTCATTTAGTTGATATTTAGAGGTCGCGCTTCACACTTATTTTTCTAAAGTTATTAATAGCTTTAATATCACACTTGTACTTGTAAACACGCCGATTACACATCATTCATAGTACACCGGTTCACAAGTAAACTTTGCTATCGTAATGACTATCTTTGTCCGCCAGTTTCAGAGCGTCCACGCTTTTTAGACTGACAGTAGCTCTTTGAGTCCCCATGAAGGATTGTCGGATGCTTTTAACTTTGACGGACTGGTCTTCCGAGGGTAAGGCAAGCGCCTTTTGGATGCATATTTTCTGCCTCAGTGTCTGTTGTTACCTAGTGCAGTGTCTGTTGTTACCTAGTCCAGATCCTGCATTTCCATGTCCTGAACTTCACAAGCCCACGTAGAGCAAGGCCGAAGGTTAGATCTCAGCACCTCTTCTAGAGCTGCTTTGTGTCTTTGGAATTTAATTTAATTAGGATTTCTCCATTTCGGCTTTCGGCAATAGCGGACACCTGGGCTACAATCGTCTCTATGTATACGTCTTTTTTTAATGTCGTGAGTATGTTGGTAAAGGATTCGCCGTTCTACAGCTTCACTGCGATTGCATCTGAGAGTGGAGCTATTGCAGCCTGTTGGTACGTGTTATTGTCTTGTCTGTTGCGCGTAGTTGGGTTCGGTTTGGGTAGGTAAACTTTTGTCAGTTAGCTGCTGTAATACACGGATGCTACATATTGTGCTTTCGATATTTAAATTGTTATCTCAGTTTTTCTGACGTATTTTATATAAATGACCTTGGTTTGCATTCCTATCACAGCCTTATGCTAAAATTATAATTTATATATATGTATTTTTTTTTCTCATTAGGTTAAAAAAACAATTAAAAACCCGAATATTTACATTTTTCTAGTCATTTTGATCGTACAAATCAATAAAATTAACTACTTTGAATTGCTCATTGTGGAGACTACCCCAAATTTATTCTCCAGCTTAATCGAATATTATACTAAAAAATCGAATTAAGACAAACCAATTTTTTTTTTTTGTTAGTTTGATATTTGATATATCTTAAATAGTCTACTGTATAAAAAAAAATGAAATAACCACCATAATTCAGACTACAAAGCGATTTCGCCTGCAATAAATTGTCATCACACACATGTATATGAATACGAAATCGATTAATGGAGGTATGCTGTATGAAGTTTTTAAAGAAACTTGAAACATGTATGCCCAGCAGGCAGTAAATACGTACCTATTTTGGTTTACCTATTGGTACTATTGTACTAACTTAAATTGTGTACCTAGTATCCACTACATTCATATAAGTTGTAACAAAATAAAAATAATAATTTTTTTTTTTTAGGGCGTCGAATTACCACGATGCCGTCTATGCAAATGTTTGGACGTAGATGGCTTGCCGGTACAGACGACTTGGTGTTCCCGGGATTATTGGAACTTTTAATGCGGGGAATATGGTGAGTTATTATATCTATGTTTTTATCTGAATAGAAAATAACAGTTAATTATAATAAACTTTTTATCAATTTTTTAAGTTTAATATTTAAATACTATTAATCATTAAAAAAACTTTTTTGGAGTTTTCGTAATAAATACACAATGTAACATTATTGGAGTTGTTAACTAAAAAAAGGATTGATTTTTGAAATAATTGACACTTGATTCTGTCATATCTAATAAAGGTATGTAAGATTTAAAAATGAATATTTATCTGGTGAGAAAACCCCAATTAAAAATGGTATCATTATTTGAACTATTGCCACTCACCCAATCATTAATGACGTCGCTTCGCTTCGATAATTATTGTCGGTATCAGAAACTAAGCGAATAACCACGTATACAATTTGACAGATTCTAAACATACATTATTTGAACTTAAAAAAACCGTCGGTCACTCGTGTGGAAATGCGTTACCTCGGAACCTTCTATACTTTATATGGAATAAATACGAAATATATGATTTATGAGTTATTATAAAATATTTAAGTAGTACCTACCTATGTGGTGCTGAAGTAATTAAAAACTACCATAGTATATAATATGACATAATATATATGACAATCGAAATAAATATATACGAATCGGTCTATAATGATATGATGGGTATTTCAATACGGTCTACGATCATATAAAAAATGAATTTTTACGCAAGCATATAGCCACAAATGCCTACCAATGACTCTTATTTCAACATTATAATTTATAAGTAATAACTAATAAGTACTATTAAACAATTATCTACTCACGTAATCAGATAAAAAAGTAGGTAAGTGGATATCACTCTGCTGTACAGTAGGTTACAATGAGTCACTGTAATGAGGGTATTATATTTTTATTCAATGATATAATATTATTGTATACGAAAAACGATTCTGAGCGGAGATGGTTTGCAAGTCAAGGATATTATGTATTATATTTATATTGTTATTAATTATTATTAATACGGTAGCCGGCAAGTTGAATTAAAATTATATACCTAATTAGAACTTTAAAAGCTTTTTAAAAAAAATGTGTTGCTGTTGTAATATTGCCTGTATTATACATTTTCACGCTTTTTGACCCAACGAATAATATTTTATTTATATTTATAGAAAAAAAACTAAATAAATTTATAATGTATTATAATCTATAGTTAAGCGAGTAAAAATATTTTGAAAATGTTACCAAGTGTAAGATGATAATTTAAACATATTTTGTAAATTTCAAGTGTACGGTTATTTTTTTTTTAATTACAACAAAATAAGAAAATTACTACATGAGAAATCGAGTGGATCTCCAATAATGTACAAATTTGGACTTCAAACGCTCATAAAAATTTAATTTGACTTTCTTGTAGACATTTTTTTTTTTTGATAAAGCCATAAAGGTAGACAAATTTTTGAGGAATCTTGTATTACATTTTCAAATTTTAGGTCTTAGAAACATTTTTATGAATTCTCAACTCAAAATAATTTGCTAATATATGTGATTTTTAACTTCATGAGCGCGCTCATAAATACTATTGTGGATTTACGTTCAACTTTTTTAGATTCTGAGTGGAACGATGAATGTATAAATTTTACAATGATGTGTGTTTTTTTTTTTTTATTATTATTTTTGTGTCTGTCATCACCTTTTAGGACAGTAAAAGTGCTTGGATTTTCTTCAACAGTAACTTTTCTGATAGAAAAGTGAATGTAGTTGGTACTTTGGGGGGTCAAATTTCCCAGTAGTTTTCAAAAGCGACATGAAAAAGAAAGGAAAACCGGGAATTTTTACGCAAAATCTGTTTTCGAGAAAATCGATTTTGGTTTTTGGTGTAACTTTAAAACAAATGACCGTGTTGACTGAATGTTTATAATTGCATTTCCTATTCACCATAACATTTTCCAAATATTTTGACTTATTTTGAGCTGTTTACGGACATTGTCAATTTCCATTTTTTTTAGTTTTTTTTTCTATAAATATCAATTAAATTTTATCTGTTGAGTAAAAAAGCTTGAAAATTTAATAGAAGGCTCCTAGGTTATTGTTTCAAAGGCAGATGAAAAAAATTAAAAATCCTTAGTCACAGTTTTTATTTATAAGCATTTAAAGTTCAAATTTTGACAAAATACGAAAAAATCACGAAAATTAGCAAATTATTTTGAGTTGAGAATTCATAAAAATTTTTCTTTTTAAATCTAAGATTTGAAAATGTAATACAAGATTATCCATAAGTTTGTTTACCTTTATCAAAGAAAAAAAATGTCTACAAGAGAGTCAAATTAAATTTTTATGAGCGTTTGAAATTCATATTTTTACAACATTTTATATTCACTCGATTTCTCATGTTACGATTTTTTATTTTGTTGTAATTAAAAAACGTATGACTGTAGATACTTCAAAATTTAACTGAATGTTGATATTAGCATTTTCTATACACGATAAAATTTTAAAAATAATCTCACTCTTTTTGAGCTGTTTAAGGACATTGTTAGTTTTCAATTTTTTTAGTTTTTTTTTTCTATAAATATCAATAAAATTTTTTTTGTTGGGTAAAAAAGCGTGAAAATTTAATATAAGGCTCCTGATATATCGTTCTAATAGCAGTTGAAAAATATTAAAAATACATTGGCACAATTTTTTTTTTATAAACATTTAAAGTTCAAATTTTGTCAACATTTATCAAATTTATAATTTATTAATTATTTTGTAGGTAGTTAAAAATGTATAAAATGTTTAACTTTTATGGCTAAGAATTGAAAATTTAAAACAAGGCTCCACGTAAATAGGTTATATATAAATTACTTTATTCACAATAATATCATCAAATAAACTTTTATACTTGGTAATAGCATAGGCTGACTGACCGTTTTCGCTCAGAATCGTTTTTCTTATACAATGATATATATCATTGAATTCAAATTTAACACCATCCATACAGTGACCCACTTGTAACCTACTGTACAGCAGGGCGACATCCACTAACCCCTTTTTTTTTAATTTCCACTAACAACAAAACAAAATTTAATTGGAATCACCAGTAAACATTTTTTTTTGATAAAGGTAAACAAACTTATAAGTTGTGAGGAATCTTCAAATCTTGTATTCCGGGGTGAGCAAAATACGAGTACTCTTGAAATTGTATTTAAACACTAAATACTAAATATATCAGTTTTCCTCAAATAATTATTCACATTTATATCATCAAATATACAAGATACAAAATACTTTAGAATAACACCCAGTAAATACCAAATACTATAGATACAACTGTATTTGAAATACTGCCTAGTGCCTACCCTAAAAATTTTTTATGAATTTTTAATTCAAAATAATTTGCAAATGTTCGTGGTTTTTCGTATTTTGTCAAATTTGAACAAATTTGAACAAAAAAAAAAAATTGTGACTGTATTTTTAGTATTTTTCAACTGCCATTGTAACAATATATATTTTATGGACATTTATAAAAAACAAAACTAAAAAAATTGGAAACTGAAAATGTCTGTAAACAGCTTAAAACAAATCAACATTTTTATTCTGTATAAAAAATGCTAGGTAATATAAACAACCAGTAAAAATGTCATGTATCTGAGGTCATTTGTTTTAGAGTTACACCAAAAACCAAAATTGATGTTGGGTAAAAATTCCAGTTTTTCTTAATTTTTTTTGTTTTTTGTTTTCCTAGCGCTTTTGGAAACTACTGGACATTTTAAACTTTGATCTTCTGAATGCAAAAACTAGATTCACTTTTCCATCGAATAAGATATGGAAGTTAAAAATTGAAGCTATACTTCAACTACTTATCGTGTACTTACACAAAAAAAACACACATCATTGTAAAATTAATATATTCATTGCTCCGCTCAGAGTCTAAAACGGTCAAATGTCTGGTCAAAGGTGTCTAACGTTTAATGAATCAGAACCAAAAAATAAAATCTACATGACTGTATTATAGTGTTCTATATGACTGGCTCTTTATTAGGTATTACTATTATTATTTAAATTATTTCCCTAAGTCAATAGGTTTTATGCGCTTGTCACGTAACAAAATAAGTAGTTTATAAACTAGTTTCGTAACAATAGCACATAAAATCTATATGGACTTAGAGAAATATTTAAAATAATTTACGACTTGTGTTATTTCCATGGATGTATATTATATTATATACTCATGTTTTCGTGATATAATGTATAAAAGCGGCATTTATTACGTTATATATTAACGGAATACTATACAACATACTTATGTAAATACGCGATTGTTAGGTACAAATAAATTAATCAGCACATGTGATTTTTATTGCACTATTGTGAAAATTAATTAAAAAATGTTACCCTTATAACTATAATACTATATTTATAATATTGCCTATATATTTAACATCATTACTGACTACGTCTTATCCGCCGGAAACTATACAAATGTTTCAAGGTGGCCATCTAATTTGTACTTTTGATAATACGCCTCTAGGTTGATGTATATCACTATTTAATAATATATATGTAGGTATAAGAAATGTTAGTATGTTACCAGCGTAATTGTATCTAATTTTGATGTCAATCGTATATACTTATACATGTGTAATGTGTATACCTATTATATTATGTATCCATAATGCCCGTAATAACAAACTGTACTTATTATAATGTCCACAATAATGTTTTTTTTTTTACCAACATCATGCATGTAAGAGTATAACATGTACTATCCTTGTCCTTATGATGTCTGACCAAATATTTATTACGAAGTAGGTGCATAATAACAACAACGATCACTCTCGTGCCTTATAGAATTTCTATATTAACCTCAAAGAAATATTACTTATAGCCTATAGAGTATAGAGTATAGGTAGATATATTTATGGTATAGTACATAGTTCCCCATATTATATTCTGAACAATACCCTCATAACAGAAAGCCAATATTTCCAACATCCTGCCTGAATCCCTCAATCAGTGTAATGTCGAATTATACAAACTTAATTCATTAAAATATCGCACCTACTCAAAGTTAACTGTATTGGTACGTGTTGTAAATTAAAACTTAATAGTCATAGATTCCGCAAGTATTATCGAAGTGTAAAAAAAGTGTAATTTTTTAAACATTGTGCACTTTTTTTGAAAATAAATAATAGGTAATCGTTATACATTTAAGTGAAACAGTAATACCTAATAATATCTGGAGATTTTAATTCAATTTTTATTTTTCAATACCTACCGTATTAGTAAACCGTTATTATTACGTTATTATTACGTTATTAATTTGTTCAGAAAAATTAATATGTTTCATAGTTTATACCGGTAAATTATATATTTCCATAGTAATTTTTTTTAAAACTTTCAAGAATAAAATTTAATTAAGAACTACATGAGGAGAAGTAGAGCACTGGGTCGGTTGTCTTAAATTTGACAGTAACCAATAATAAATTATTCTATTTAACAAACTATTTTAATTTCTGAAAAAAAAATAAGTCTATATTTGTCTAAAAGCGCTCAACTATATATTTTCTTAGACATTTTTTAAAAATGTTCTTTAAAACTATTAGGAAATCCGAAATTTTAACAAGGTCACTTTTTAAAAAGTTCTATATAGATCTATAATAGGTACATCATGATTCAAGACTCATGAGTATATAATAATGCAGTTTTTCAAATTTTGTATGACTTCAAACTCTCTTTTCTATGAAAACTTTTCCTAAAATCATCCCAACCATATATTATTGTCACACAAAATTGTACATATTAATATATTAAACATAAATACAATTGCGGAACTCTTGCTTTTATAATACATAGGTAGGTATAATTGTCAATTTTGTTATTGGCCATAAAATGAAAACCATAGTATAGTATAGTAGTATACACATGCAGAGAAAAAATACATTTTTTATGTCTAAAGTATGTTCAGTCTAAATTCAAGGTCAGAAATTACTGACATTTTATTGTTTTTGCATTGGAAAATGTATGAAATATGCTTACGTAAATATTCACGTAAAATATTTCTGTTTAATAATTCCCCTCCCTAATTTGTACTTAACTATTTTTAAATGAACGTTAAGATTTCAGATATTACATAATTGAAACAATTTTAAAATAATTATATTATATGCAAAGTTATATAATATGCTTAATGCGTTATATTAGATTTTATTCAAATAGCTACAAGAAATAGGTATAGTACGAGAATAAATTAATTTTTCATTCGTTCATTAAATAAAATATAAATTGGTATAAATCAATGAATATGAACATAAATGAAAATCCAGTATCCTACTCTTTTCGTAATAATTTATTATTAATCAAGTTCACGAGCAGCAAAATTACATAAGTAATAAATTAATGCAATATTATTAAGCATTTAAAAATATTTAACTATTTTGTCAAACTAATTTAAAATTTAGTATATATTTTATACTAATAATTAGTCACTATAAGAAAATAAACAATATTGTATGTAATTGAAAATTTGAAACTATGAAATTAAAAATCTATAGGCAATACGCTTCAGCCACTAAACACAATAGCTTTTATATTATTTCCTTTACTTGTACGTGAATATATTTTTATTATTTTGGTTGATTAATTTGACGAACTTGTTTTCAAAAACAAAATGTTATAATTGAACTATAACTTGAAAAAATAATATAAATTATAATGTATTAATTATTCATGTTAAATTGTCCTTGGCCACATTTAATTTTTAATGATACAATAATGTATCATTTTGTCTTACTTATAAGTTATAATAATTTTATTATTCATTAGTCATTACATTATGAAGGTTAGGTTCACTGCAGTGGCATACGCAGAATTCGTTAAGGGGTGGGGGTTACCCTTTCAGTACGCCACTGGTTTACTATCATAACTAAATAACTACTATATACTTAGTGTGTTCATTTGTTTGGCCTTTTTTCATATAGTTCAACCCTATGTATATTTAATATTTATTATTTATATAATTTCTAGACTATTTGAACAAACAGTTATGACAGTGAAATTATGTAATTATATCTACTATTCAAATGTATAATATATAGAACGTACAAGTATCTAAATTTGTTGAAATTAATTAGTTAAATGTTTTATTAAGGAGATAGTATGAAACCATACTTAACATTAGTATGTATATAATATATTAGTGAAATGGCGTATCCTAACTGTGTATAATTTATTTAATATCATTTCTAAATTTCTAATGACTTTAGTTTAAATAAACAGTGCCTATGCTATATAGTTTATACTCTATAATATACTCCTATTGTATCTTCTATATAACACAAATGTAATTTTAAGCTATGAATTCCTGACAAGTTTGTCTATCTAGAAGGAAAATCATGGTTGCTCTTAGGGAGAGGAGGCTTTCAGAGCCCATGCCCAGGGCCTCGCCTTAGAAGTCAAACTTTTTTTGAATTATGAATTACAGAAAAAGTAATTTTATATAGTATAATATAGTATAATTTATATTGTTATTCAATTTAAGATTGAAATGCATATAAAAAAATCTTGACTATGTATTTTAAATATTTTTAAACTGATATTGTAACACTGTGTATTACTCTGTGAATTACATTTTCAAGGTATTTAACCCAACGAATAACATTTTATTGATATTTATAGAAAGAAAACTGAACAAATTGAAATTAAAAATGTCCGTAAACAAACTCAAAATGAGTTTTTGAAAATATTATGAAGTATAGAAAATGATAAAATAAACATAATATGATGGTGTATATTTCAAGTATATAATATACGGTTATTCATTTTTGAATTGCAACAAAATAAGAAAATCGAGTGAATATCCAATGTTGTGAAAATTTGAACTTCAAATGCTAATAAAAATTTAATTTGACTTTCCGGTTGGCCTTTTTTTTATTAAGTAGACAAACTTTCGAGTTATGAGGAATCGTATATTAAATTTTCAAATCTTAAATAAAAATATATTTTTTTTTTTTTATGAATTTACAACTCAAAATAATTTGCAAATATTTGTGATTTCTAACTCCAGACGCTCATAAATACTATTGTGGATTTAAGCTCAACTTTTTTTTTAATTTCCACTTACAACAACTTACATGGAACATTGTATTACATTTTCAAGTTGTTTGACTTTTTTTTAAAATTTTTTTATCGACATTAAAGTAATAATAATAATTGAAAATATCATATTCCTATGTACCTAGCTCAACATGAGTTAAAATATTTTGAAAATGTTATGGTCCATACTCTATATAAAATACTTATACAAACATTGAATGAAAATTGGATGTATCTATATACATTTTTTTATAGTTAAACCAAAATTTAGACCAGATTTAGTTGAAAACCAATTTTACGTAAAAATTCCAGTTTTTTTTTATTTATTTTTTTTCTTTTGGAAACTACTGGGAATTCAAACCTCCCCATTGCACATACTAAATTCACTTTTCCACCGGAAAAGATACGGAAGTTAAAAATCAAAGCATTATTTCGACTACTTATTTTTAGGGATTAGCTGATACCACATTTACCGATATTACGATATAAGCTACCGATAACCAATATATTTAAAAACCAACATTTTCGGCATAAGCCATGAATCGATATTAAAAGATAACCGATACTACCAACCGATATCAGCTAAAACCGATACCTGATACCCGATAATATAATATTTTTATAATTTTTCATTGATTTATACATTTATAAATTATAAATTTATAATTAATGCTATTATGCTGATTGATTTGGTTTTGGTATCAGTTCAAATATCGGTTTAAAAAAAACCCGATACTGATAAATCCGATACCACCGATATCGAGTATCGGTTCTATATAGTATCGGCCTATCCCTACTTATTGTGAATACAGACACAAACAATTTGAACCTAAAATTATAATTATAATAAAAAGTTTTATTTATATTTAAGTATTTAGGTATAGGGTGAAGATTAGGAGGGCCTCGCAATGATATTTTGCCACAGGCCTAGTCAATCCTAAGAGCAGCTCTGGGTCAAATAATCATTGGAATTTAATTTGAAAATCCACGCGTTCGTCCCTATAAATAAAATCAATTCAAATTGTTAAGGAGGATAATACGTTTTTACTTAAGATTCCGACTTGATAGAATGGTATTCATTATTGATGATTATCAAAATATAATCAAATCAATTTATATTACCAATATACAGGTAGAAGAAAGATGTATATCAGCGTGACTACAAAAAAAAAAATAGATGTGAATACTTATAAACATTTTTTTTTTTATTATTAAAATATATGTGACATTAAGGTTGACATACCTATTTAAATATTAAAATCTAAATTAAATCCACGAGACATGAGACACGCGAATATGCGATATTATCATAGTTATGTTTAATTAATGTTTAAGAGGTCACACCCGCATGTGCTGTGTCCATCTTACACACGTATACGACATAGACAAAATGCGTTTACAGTGTCTGAGTAGAACTCGCTGAATTTTGGTTCTTGAGTAAAAATATCTATTATAAAATTGAATTGTGACAATATTTCAGGGGCAAGTCGTAGATTTTTTTTTTAAATTTAAATTTTGAAAAGTTAAAGGTATTTTAAACATGTTGAAATTATGTCTATTTCTAAACGATATAATGGAAAAAACGCATTGACTTGCCCTCAGAAATATTGTCACAAATCAATTTAATAATAGGTATTTTTTACTCTAGAACCAAAATACAGCGAGTTTTACTTAGACTGCGTTAACTCGTTTTGTCAATGTCGTACGTGCGTAAAACGAAGACATCACATGCGGGTGTGACGTCCTCTTAATATAATAAGAAACCTCTAGTTTATTCGATACCATAATACACATTATTTTTATGCTAATAATAAAACTGTCCCATACCGACAATTTTTTCTGTATGCATAATACGCAATTACGCCACCTACACTCTAATCCAAACGATCACGGTTCGGATTTTTCAGACTTGATGCTGAGATAAAAAATGAATCACGGAAATTCTCAATAGTGAGTGACTATACTCTAGTAAATATACACGTTTCAATTTATATTTAAATTCATTGTTTTTTTGTTAAAATTACAATTTATATAATCTCAACCTCAAGGCTTGACTATAATGACGATTATATATTTTAAAATACAATATAATATTTGTTAATTATTTATTAACTCGAACATTTCTTAGTATTCATAGTCGTTGCTTAAGAATAAATATTGCTTAAGCTAATTTTGATAGTTAAAAAAATATTAAAATTGTGATAATAACTACAAGCAATGCTTAAGGTAGGTATCGACCAACCTTAATTTAAGTAATACTTTTTCTTTTCTTAAGCCAAAGTCTCGTTTATGAATCTCATTTGACTATTTGAGTCATAACTCTTAAATATACCTTAAGCAATACTTATTCTTAAGTATCGACTATGAATACGGCCCTAAGTTTCTTGTGATTTTGTTAAGACCAGATTTACCTTAAGTGACCACTAGGCTTACAAAAATCTAGCGCCCATAATTAATTTTGTTTGTTTTAACGCCGATAACTAAGGCTTATGTACCTACCTATATTTTTTAAAACATCTAGCCAAATGTTAGTTATTTAAATCCGTTTTTTTTTTATACAATTTAACTTTCAAATATATTACGTATATTTATTCATTTACAACTATTTTTTTTAAATGTATGCTAATAAAATTTTTAAGAAAATGTACATATACAAAATAAAATCATAATATTTATTATTTAATATACCTACAATTTTTTTAAATATATTAAAACGCATTTATCCAATTATTAAGAAATATAATTCTTTTTGAGATTTAAAATTTGGTTTTTGTAGCTGACACTTCACACGCCAAGTTAAACTCATAACCGATTCTTAATACAAAGAATATTGCACAAGACTTTTACTATGTGTCTGTCACTAAGATCTCCTCTTAAAATTAAAACAGACCCATACTCATATTATCACTGTATTATTCTTGTTATCAAATCATATTTAACTGATCTCACTTTCGCTGTATGTGTTGGATCATACGTATCTTACATAGCTTTCATTCAAGCTGTGTACATTCAACGAGTAATTTTGCTCTTCTTCTTTTTATCATATACCTACTCAGAACAACCAACTTTTAGTAACCCTCTTACTGTCGCAGAATATGTAAACGGTGAGTTATATTTACATCCTATCTTATACACCTATCCAATTATTCCTGCCGAAAACTTGAATTATATCCAAACAAACTATCCGACTCTGGTGCTCTAAATTGCGTTTTAAAGTTAGTGAAACGAAACTTTTGGTAAGCCAAAGTTAAAATAACTTTTAAAGGGGTAAAAATTACGAATTTTACCACAACCAATTATCTAGCCATTATTTTTGACAAGTGACTTACTTGAAGTTCTCATATACACATATAAGATTAATTGCTCAACAATAGATATCGCTTACATTTCACACCTACTGTTCAATTCTTAAAAACTTAGAATTAACACAAAAATAAGTTCAAGACACAAGTATGGCGTGATTTTGCCGTTAAATTTTGCCATGATATAAAATAAATTGCCTTATTTCACGTACGCTTATCGCTATTATTGTCTATTTTAATGTTGTATATAATATAATATGATATATATATTTAAATTAGATAAATAGTATCCTGTGATTCACGTTACATTGTTACAAACCTAAACCTATATTTTTTAATTATAGAAAGCATGTATCAGATATTAAAAAAAAAATACTGGAAAATATCATCAGGTAAGATGATTAAAGGAAAATCGAATAAGCGTCTACATGTTATTATAAATTATAATATAATATACAAGAAGGGAAATTTGGAAGTGTAAAAATAAAATCTTATAGTACTTCAATTGTATGTACCTATAGTGGGAAAGCAATGTGCGATAGCAGACATGGGCATTCAACCGGAAGAGACGGTAACGCAAGATTCGAGACTACGGCGCGCGGCGTCTGGTTCCGGTATAGTGATGGACTGATCACTGATAGCTAATATACATAGTGGGGGTACCTATATTATAATTTATAAACCTGAAATGTGTCGAGTGGTATTTGGGAAGTGGGAAGTCTGAGTGAGAGTAGAGAGCAGCTCAGTGCTCACTCAGTCACTCGAGTACTCGACGCTTGGGCAGACGCCAGACAACAGTCAACCGACGGCACTCGGCACTATTAAATATTAATATACTATTGTCTATTTCACTATCAACGGGTTCGCGGAACACCGAACACGTTTCTGAAAAGACGGCTGTAAGCTATAATTGTAGACAATTTCGGTTAGAAACGATCGATTAAATAAGCCACGGTATTACAGTTTTGCCACTGAATCGATTCGCCCGTGAATATTTGAATAGGTAGTTGAATTATTTATCGTGTTGACGAGTGACGACACAATGGTCGTTGCCGGACATCGGCTTTGTAATGCGGTTATAAAAACAGCAATTAGTCGAAATTATGATATGCACATCACGAAACGTCTTGTTCAAACCAAAACTACACACGTACCTACAAAACAATAGTAACGTCATTATGTAAAATATTTTACAGAATACCACATACCTAATGGCTAATCCGGCTAATGTTACCATGTTACTATTCAGTGGCGTATTTGAGGGAGGGGCAGTGGGGGCAAATGCCCTAATGACTTGAAGAATAATTGGTTCTTATATAGTTGTAATAAGTACATACTATGATGTTAAGAAGACAAAATAATTTTTTTTTATATTGTACATGTTTTTATATTATAATAATTGTAATATCACAGAATAAGACAATATATCGTCCGGGGTCAATGGATTGTTTCCGTGTATTTAATTTCGTAACTATAAGAGGGATACACGTTGCCAACGTTATTTCAGACTGCGAGTACGGTACAACTTTTAGAGTCCAATGCTTCATACCGTACTACCGTAGGGATACAGAGACCCGATCAGCTGATCGAGTGTCGCTTCTATATTGTTCTATGGTTATAGCTGACTGGAGTTTCTAATAAATTTGTTTGCACGTCCTAGGGATGGGCGTTTATTTCGTAGTAGTCAGAGCAGTAATCTTAACACATAAACAGTCGCATACTCGCATAACGATTTACATTATCACCAAGTCCGGGATAAAGGGGGACAGGGGGCCACGTCTCCGGGCCCCACGTATTATTATTTAGTCTACTCGGCTTGAAATTACATCGAGTGGTAATTTGTACATTTTATAGTATCTACAACTTACAAGAATATATTTATTTTTTCTTGTTTGAACTAACAGGCATTGGGACCCGTCCCCGCCTACCATGTTCACCACCACAGGCATGGTAAGTGAGGACACATGGCCATTTTTCCATTGGTTCATGGTTGGGGCCCACAACCATGTATTGACCCCTAGGCTCCTGAAGGTCTTAATCCGGGCTTGAATTTATTACCAAATTAAAGATATTATACTATATAAATATTATTTTAATTTATAGTAAGTTATCAACCAGAAATCTCCTTTGAAATTTAATATTTAGCATTATTTCTTCTAAAAAAAGGTCATCAGACACAAAAGTGGTAAACTTCGTGGTAAATTCAATAGGGTAGAATATAAGCTTGTGTATAATAATTATTAATTTTAGTGTCACCTCCCCCCCCCCCCCAAAAAAAAAAACTCAATACGCCTCTGGTTACTAATAAATACATAATCATTATTTTAAGATTGAGAATGTATTCATAGGCTATGTATACTTACTGTGCCTTAGTTGTTAATAATTTATTGATTAAGTTGATTTTGTGATTTATAGGCTGACACTGATGAGTTGTGTGTTGTGTCGCTACTATCAATGGACATTCAATTGTTTGACTGGCGGCCTATTGGTCAGAGTCTACTTGATTGGGATAGTAGTAATGCATTCCATAATCATTCTACTTGTGATGGTTTTGGTGAATCGGAGTGCCCAGGGTGCTATATACGACACAAAAGCTAGACGTGTCGTTCCACATCTACTAGTAGCTAAGTATGAGTTATTAAGAATGGCCGACCAAACTTGTATTTTTTTATATAATATATTTATTATTTTACAGGATCATTTTACTCTTACCAGAGATTGCATTAAATGTGCTTGGAACTATATGGACCTATACAAATTGTATACAATGCGATAATGAACATTTTACGAGTACCGTAGTGGAAAGTAAATATAATTCATTGTGTGTTACTAATTTTGATTGTTAAAATATACTAATGTATTAATGATTAAACAATTTATTGATTATTTTAGTTGGAGTTCTATTCAATTGGGTTATGTTGGGAGGTTTGATATTCGTATTAGCCATGGTGTTGGATCCAGTTGGATCGTTAAAACTTCAAGAAGGAGCCAATGGTAATGTAGACACAGATATGGTGTTACACCGAAAAGTCACTCGTATTTGGGTGAGACGCTTTAGATGGTTTTTTTGTTGGCTAATTAGAGATGAACATTCGCATGAAGCGTTTTCTCAAGCAGCCGGTCAGTATTGTAGACTTTAAATCACACATTTCAATAAATAAGACATAAATTACATTTTTGTTTATCTTCTTATTTTTAGGATTGATGAGTTCTATGTTTAGAAATACAGATATTGTACCATCAGACTTTATTGCTGGTTTTGTGTTATTGAGAGTAAAACAAAAGCGTGAGTCTAGAGAACAAAGACGACTTGCACTCTTAGCTGAACAAAGATACAATTGTACCTCTAGTAAGTCAAAATACAATCATATTATAAATAAAATAATTTAAACAATTTAATGTTTGTCTTTCAGTTGTAAATGAATGTTTTACTGGAAAACCAAATTGGATGTGTCTTAAAAAAGCTAGGCATTACCTCCAATTATCAGTTGCTATTTATGGTTGGCCGTTTTTGATTTATCGTTATTGTATAACAGGATTATTTAAAATGATGCCCAAGTTTTTTTGCTGCGCTTGCTTTAGGTAAATTGTTCAATTTTATTTCAACTGTAGTAAATCAATCATAATTAATTTTTTGCATAGAACTAAACCAACTGTGGTCAAAGAGGATAACTGCTGTCTGTGTAACTTTGCAGCAATTCGATATATGTCAAAATTACAATCTAAAGATATTTTGTTTGCTTCATTTGTCAACCATATATTTGAATTACCATTTTTTGTAACTGTTGATCACGAAACCAGTAGTATAGTAATTGCTATAAGAGGATCATTGTCAATGAGAGATATATTTACGGATTTGACTGCCATAGTAGAAAAATTAGACGCTTATGGTGTTCCACCTGACAGCTATGTAATACTAATAAATCTTAGAAATAACTAGAACCTGGTCATATAAATGTATGTATTGTTTCCATTCAGGCTCATAAAGGAATGTTATGCAGTGCAAAGTATATTAAAAAGGAATTAGAAGATCATAATGTTATAGAAAAGGCTTATACCAATTTTCCCGAATACAACCTTGTAATCACAGGTATGAACACTACAATTTTAACCATGAATAAATGTAGCATTATTAACTTATCATTGATGAATAATGTTTATTGTGTGATACTCAGGACATAGTTTAGGGGCGGGTACTGCAGTGCTCTTAGCATTTTATATGCGACCACTCTATCCCAATCTCAAAGTGTATGCCTTTGCTACACCAGGTAATTAACCCAGTTACTGTATACATTATGCTAAAATTATCAATTAAATCTTAAACATTGATTTTAGCGGGATTATTGAGTCGGGAAGCAGCACGAATAGCTGAAGAATTCACTTTGTCCGTAGGTGTTGGTGATGATATGGTTATGCACATGACAATTGATAATGTTGAAGATTTACGGACAAACATGTTACAAGTTCTACAATCATGTAGATTACCAAAAGTAAGGTATTTTTTAATAATTCATATTAAATTTAAATTATTCCATTGAGTAAATATATAATTTATTGATAAATATTGAAAATGTAGAATTATTATTCAATATATAATTTTGGGTAAATCTGATATCTATTAATGATTTTAATCTGTGTACATTTTTCTGATAAATTATTTCATTATATTTTGTTTTTAGTACCGGGTATTTCTAAATGGCTTTGGCTATGCATTATTTGGCGTACCATCGAGGGACCTTGAATCTACATGGCGCCATCGGACTACTTCAGAAATGCGTAACTCTCCACTACTATCTATGCATTCACCCGTTCTGTCTATGATTACACAGAATGATGGCTTCCCAACTGATACCATTAGTAATCATCATCTAGTCCCTACAACGTCATCATATCCTAATGACCAAATAATTTCTATTTCACCTACTTACAATGTAATTATGCCCTGTAACTCTATACAGTTTATAAGAAATATGTATTTTATTTGAAATTTCTAAGTTTTAATGTTAGTTAATAATGAAAACCTATTGATCGTATTCTTAGGAATTAGCTGTCAGAAGGTACTCAAAAATTCGTTTGTATACTCCTGGTCATATATTACACATAACTAAGAAAAAGAAAAGTAAAGAACAGAAAAAAGCTGATAAGTATGTGTCATATACAACTAGTGGAATTTCGTTTTCACTTTTCACAAATATTTCATAGTTATATTTAAAATATTATGTAACATACTATAAACATGTATATTTTGATTGTTTTTAGAAAATCTGGCACAAACAGTAATGAATATAATTATGAAATGCGATGGGCCACACCTGAAGATTTTAAAGAACTGAGAGTAATGCCCCGTATGCTATTGGATCATTTGCCGGAAAATGTTTTAAAAACTCTTGACAATGTGCTTGAAGAACAAAGAACAGAAATCGGATTTGATTTAGCTCAATTAACTATGATCTAAGTACTAAAAAACAATTATTTACTTTATAAAACTAGAGCTTTATTAAGTTCATGCTCAAATTCCTCTGTCCATTAATACACCAAGCTAAGTTATTATTATGTTTTTAAGTAAAGTAAACAACAAAATTGTAATTTATATTTAAGTATTAAATATTATTGAAAACATTTACTTAAAGGGGAGTGGGGCATAATATATTCCTACAAATATTGCAATTACAGTATTTTATGAATTGATGGTCTGATTACTGTGTGAAGTGTGGTTGTTTTTCTTAAATTATTATTAGCATCTCCTTAAATATAGCTTTAATTTATATGATTAAGAAATTCATATCAACAAGTCAATCTCTAAATGTCGAAAATAAAGTTTAACTTCTATAGATTCGTATAGAATCTAATAGTAAATTTTTCGATTTAGGTGTAAGTATTATTATTATTATTTTTTTTACTTTAATTTATATTATTGTTATTATTATTATTTCATATATATATATATTTATATATATATATGTTTTAAACACTGTTTTGACCTCAATCCCTAATATTTTTTTTTTCAAATTGTATGTACACCCTTAGAATTTTATGATTTTTATTCCAAAAAATCTTGATAGTATTATTATTTATATGTATGTAAACTGATGTACTTAAACTCGTTGAATCCATTCAATTGAAATTTTATTCTGTTTCTTGCCAATGTATGTATTGGCTAACAGAACTAATAATCTGTGATAACTTGTATGTCTTAAGAAAGAATTTTACTAATAAGCGTACATATTTTAAATAAATTATTATATTTTTTGTAATACATTCAGAGATTATATTTAATTCATAGAGTGCCCTGAATTATATAAAATATAATATATATTCTTTAAAAAAAAAAAATGATAATATTTTTATAAATATGAAATGTTAAATGTTATTGTATTCTTATTCTATTTACATTAAGGACAGATGTACATTTCTATATTTTTTACTTTCTCAATTTATATAATAAAATCAATATGCTCCTCACTTCTCATCCTTATTACCATAGTAACTATTGTAAACAAAGCAATAAACTGTATCTGACATCAGCTTGTTTCGCTTGAGCAATAAAAGAAAAAAATAACATAAAAATATACCATCTCATTTATTTAATCTTTTTTATGTTTGATCATCCACTAATCAACATGAACTGTAATAATTATTGCAATTTGTACGGCTATGACTATCATACGACTACAGATTGGCGATATAACAGTGAACAGGAAATCACAGCAGCCGAGGAACAACGAGAGTTGGCCCAAAGGTTGATACTGGAAGCTGATCGGTTATTCGGCCAGACTAAGGACTCTGTGATGAAAAACAAGTTGGATGTTGACCACCGGTCCAAGGTGAAAGTCAAAGATATAGAGTACAAATGTAGGGAAATTGAAAAACAGAAATACGATCTGGATGAAGAAATTTGTTTACTGTTGGGCTATCAGGTGCGCATCGAAAACGCCAACAAACTGCTTGTCGGTGACGCTCTTGAAGTAATTGCTGAGTGCCTTAGACTCAGGTGAGAATGACATTGAAAAAATCCAATTTAAAATTACATGATATAATATATTGATATGTAATATGCAATGTCTGTGCAAGATCAGTGTAATCCATTTAACTAGCTACATTATTTTATAATTTTTGTTTTTTTGATAAAGAAAAAATGTTTTATTTACCTGCCTACCCAGTCTGTTATTGAATTGTAATATTTAACACTAGTATTAAAAACTTTCTTCTCTTTTATTAGTGGTTTTCTAAAAAATTTTAATGGACATTCAATCTAGAGTTTTTATGGTGTATCCTTTCCATTTTTTACTCCACTCATCAAAACTTTTGGTAATTTCAAAGAAAAAACTCCACTCGGAATCTAAAACTATTTATTCAATATTTGATGTGTTATTTATACATCAATATTTTAGAAATATTTAGGTGGTCTGCTCCCAAATATAAAATAAATATACTATATAAAGTTAAAATCCTAAAAACCCACTGAATGGCACTGAAAACATACAGAAATGACTAAATTTTTTTGTAAAAATGTATAGTGTAATAAATACTATCAATCAATACTTCAAACTACAAAAAAAAAAACCATTTTCTATAATGTTATACGTCCCTACGTGCAGAAATTGTCGTCAGAGTATAGACTTGGTGTTTGACGATGTCGAGAAAGAACTATTGCGGGAACGCGAACTGATCTTGGGTATCAACGATCAGCTTGAAGATTTGCAAGATAAAGTCGTGCTGCAGATCAGAAAACTGAGAGCGTTCGTGTACAACTTGGTTGTGGATTTGCGTTGTAAGAAAAATGCGTTACAAATTGAAGAGCACAACAAAAATCTCAATGAAAACACTGTCGAACTATCAATATTGAACAACAAAAACATTTTCAAACCTGCGTGAGTATTTTTATCGTTGCTATGAAGTTTGTCCCATTCGTGGAGGTTTTCGTGGATCCCTTATTCCCACCTGGGTCACTCACTTGATGAGCACGGTACTACGGTGAACAGCGTATCTACGTGTCTATTTGTGATATACCTGTGATATTTCTGAAACCAATATATTTTGGTTTTGAAACTATCAATATAGGTAGTTCTTATTATGATGTACTTAATAATATAGTCTCATTTTAGCTAAATATTCCAAATTATAAAATAATAATAGGAACTTTCGATGCTTATATAGATAGTGTTATTCTCTAAAGAAATCGATAGTTATTAGCCGATGCTGATTTAAGTATTACCCTCCGAACAGTTGTTAGTCGTTACACATATATAATATATATAGTGTATTTAACAATAATTAATGTAACATGAAATATTCCAAATACGCATGACCTTAAATTTGATTTGGATTTTTTTACTGCGTAATAAGAAATATATTATATTACACTTATTTTTGAAAAATTCAAATTTGTTATCCTTTTAAAAGCGTGCGAAGTGAAGCAATAATATTTGAATTATTTCCAGTCTTTGAGTTAGAATATAAATTATTAGATACTTTATTTTTTTATAAAACGTAATACATTTTTTATATTTGAAAAATTTGACTAATTGACAGGAAGTTAAAGTTTTAAAAAATCATAATATTATAAAATCACGTGGAAATTATGAGTGTAATAAATTTTAAGTCCTTTATGCAGTTAAAAAAATTATGAATAAAATTCAAAGTTATGTGTTTCAAATATTTTGTGTTATCTTTATCATTGAACACACTTATTTATACAATAAACGAATATAATATAGTGCACACTTAATTATATTTATCCATATATATATATATTCTATATGCAGTACGATTTCGACCACAGAATGGGATCGATTCACTTTAGACATTATTTCGGCAGCCAATAAAGTACTAGTGGACGGACGACCTATTCGTGCATTTTTTGACAAGTGTCTGAATAAAATGTTCAACGATCTGGTAGGCCAATCGGATGCAGTCAACTTGGCGTTTAGATTGCGAGTGGAAGAATACCTTGAAGTGATTGAAAAATTGAACAAACAAAGAGACGAAGTATGTTTCTGAACACATTAAACTAGTACCTATATAGTATATATTATTATGTTTCTAATCGCGTATAGTGGATGCTGATAAATTATAATTACTTTGGTTTATAACTTGAGCACATATGTTTCTCACAGATAATTACTTTTCAGTTTACCACTTTACTACATGTGTATCATACAATGTGTCCCGTGAAGAAGTGACCGGCTGGCGTCATGTGATAGTTCACATTAAGTTTTGAAAAACCCCCTTCAAAGGGTGGGTGTAACTTTTTTATTTTTTTAGTTATGGGAAATTCAACTTTTTTTAAACAACATCGAATCTACCACACATTTGCTGATGTAGTGATGTATCTTAAAAACTTTTCAACTTTTTATAATAATTTTTTTAAGCTATTTTATTATGCTATCAACTAATATAAACAATCAAACCAGAAATGTACAAATTATTTTAATTAAATTAAGTTAGCAAAAATTTGCATTTTTGAAAGGATTTTGCGTATAGCTCTAAGTAACGCCTTACTGGACAATGAGCTTAGATGAGGCATGTACTCACGAAGATGTAAAATTTAGGAAAATAAAATGTTTAAGGTATTCTGTAGAATAATAAAATTAAAATTAAACTATAGTAAATACGGTGTTATTTGTAGTTATACGCAATTTTCCTTTCAAAATTGGTAATTTTTACAAAAAAAAGTTTACCTTTTTTAAATTTAATAAAAATAATTTATACATTTCTGTTTGATTTGTATGTCATCGATAGCACAATAAAATAGCTATTAATGCTTAAAATTACGATAAAAAGTTGAAAAGTGTTGAAGATACATCAGCAAATGTGCGGTAGGTTCCGGTTTTGTTTCGGTCGATCGAAGCATGCAGCGAAAGTAGTTCCATCCCCAATTCTCGGTTCGAACTAAAAAAAAGGTTCGGTTTTGTTTAGAAAAAAGTAGAAAAGCCCATAATTAAAATGTTAGACCGACCCTTTAAAGTTTAAATGAGTTTTTTTCATAACTAAAGCCTTAAGGTATACTATCATATGACGCCACCCCGTCAATTTTCTTCATGGAACATATTGTATATTTGTTTATGACGCATATAAAGTATCACGCATAAGAAGTATAGATATTATAGGTATCCCCGTAGCTCGTAAGTGAGTAATAATTAATGAATTTTGCCCGATGTTTATTTAATAATATACAAAGATCATACAAGGTTACAAATATATTCGTTTACCTACTTAGCCAATTGTTATGATTTTGAAAAGAAAAAAAATCTTGTTAATGATTATACATTGGTTGAGTGAAGTGAAATAGTGATGGGAATATCACGAAAGTCATGATTCGAAGTGCATGTATCGTATTGCCTTCACTGATATGTTCATATACCTATGTTGGCATGTGGCTATGTAGTATACAGCATACAGCAGTATTGTATATTATGTGTATCTATGCAATCCGGTTTACAGACGGTCAAAAACGTCGAAGAAGTAGAAGAAACAATCGAAAAACTGAAAAACACCATCGGTGACAGGGAGGCGTACTTGGCGCTGGCACACACGCGACTGTCGAACCGGACGCGCAGGGAGGGCGTCGAACTGTGCCGGGATGAGCTGGAATTGAGACTGTACGAAGAGGTGGTCCAACTGGAACACGACGTGCAAAGTCTACAAAATATGATGGCCGAATCTGTGGTGTGCCGGAGACGTCTCAAACAGTCCATCGCCCGTATCAGTGTGCAGCTGCAAGTCAAGCAGAATTCGTTGCACATCGATAACGAGCTGTGCGCCAAGCAACGGAAACGCATCAACTACCGAGCCTTTTGAAAAGCTCGTCGGATGCGGTTCCATGGATTGGTTTTTTTAGTGGTGGGAAAAAAAATCATACACAAAACTTTTTTCTCTCAAAACCTTTTTATACATACCTAGGTAACATAGCGTATAGGTAATATGTATAGTTTACATATTTCTTTACAAAATTCTCAAATTAGTCTTATAAGTATCAGAATATTTCAATACAATAAATTTACATTTAATGCATTAGGTATGCAACCGCCTTAAATGGTTACTGCCCCTGTACACAATACACATCGTCCTTAAGTACTGCATATATTGTTATATCAACACACCAACCTACATCATAAATAGGTAGTCATAACAACGGTGGTGGGTCGATGTTGCTGTAAATATTGAATTTCTCGTGGTTTTATTTATGTATACCTATAGTTGTAAAAAAAAAAACTATTACTAATTTACAATGATAATATTAATAAACTATGAACTGAATAAATAATATTTAGGTACCTTCACTCTGCAGAATGTTAAAAAACAACATTGTCTTAAACTCAATTGTATATTTTTTAATGCATAGGTATATAATAAATTCGCTAATTAATAAATACAAAAACTAATATCCGTAAATACTTTTAAACAGGGCTTGCAAACGTTATAATAACGTTATGATTATAACGTTATATTTGACAAATAACGATTGAAATTTGTAAACGTAATTATAACGGAAAACGATAATCAAAAATAATTAAATACCGCAAAACAAAACATAACGATTAACAATATATATAATATATCATTAAACAAAAAATATCGCAAAACGTAATTTATAGAATATCATTACGAAAAATAACGCAAAACAAAATTTTTTGAAAATTTAAAATCCATTTATTTAAAGGTATTTAAGGTATATTGGTTTCGTAGAAATATATTTTATTTCATGCTATTTATTTTTGTCTTAGAAAAAAATCTAAGAATTGATTATATTATATTCCGTATCTGGGACATTACCTACCCGCATTTTTTTGGAGTTATTGATAACTTTTAAACTGAATTGTCAATAGCTAATACCTAGTATAATAATAATAATAATTATTATTATTATTAATATTAATAATGATTAATAATGCCCCGATAATTGCGCTGTAGAAGTATAGAGTATAGGCTTATTTTGTATTCACTATTCACTCTGTACTTTGTCTACTCTGTAGTCTTATAGTTTTATTTATATTACCTAGCTAAATATTAAAACAAAAACGCTATCATGGGTAGTATCATATATATACTTGAATACATTACTATTTACTTACATATTGGTGTTAGTATTTATTCCATTATTTGTGTATATAGTAATAGGAATACTATAATATTATAGTCTATACTCAATATTTCTATAATTTATTAGGCAATTGTAGCAAGGTACAAATACATTTCAAGTAATGTATTTCATGTACATTTCAGGTATATGTCAAACTAATCAGTGCAAATGTGTAAAACATAAATTACTGTCTAATTTTAAATGATATTTACATAATATGAAATGTTGTAAAAATGACTATATAATTCTAACACTTATAAAACTATAAATAAATAATAATGATTGATGATCAATTAGGTATAAATGTATAATACATTTAAAACAATAATAATTAATGGTTTTATTTTTGCTATTATAGGTAATATAATGTGTAGTGATTTTATATAATTCCTAGGTACTTTATTAAATTAAAATATTAAATAATAATTGGTATAGTATAGGTACCAACGTAATTATATAAAATACCTAGGTGTTTGGTATATAGAATACCATTTATACCAATATTGAATATTAATAAAATAATAAATTATATTTTTCTGGTAACGATGTTGGAAAAAATTAAGTAGTAAATTATTTACTGGATTGTTGGAAAATGTTGGGTAAAATAACGTTTTTATTCTTAATAATGATAAATTCAAAACTTGGATAACGTTTTAATTCTGAATAACAATAAACGCAAAAATTGTGTAACGTTTTAATTCTGAATAACGATAAACGAAAAAATTGTGTAACGTTTTAATTCTGAATAACGATAACCGAAAAAATTGTGTAACGTTTTAATTGTAAATAACGTAAAACGGAATTTTTTTTTCAAATGCAAGCCCTGCTTTTAAAGCTTTCATACATTTTGTAATTAGGTCCAATACTATCCAACCACTTGCTCTGTGAAGTGAATTATGTTTAAAATTGTATAAAACATATAAACATAATAATTATACGGAAATAAATTTTACAAGTTATTATTCAAATCCTACCATAAAAGTGTGTTTGTGTTCCTTGATCTCGAAATAGACAAACAAATTAATACTTATGTAACTTCTGTCTCAAATAATTTTGTTAATTTTTGGCAACTTAGGTACCTGCACTGTCAATGCTAACATTATTACTTTTCCATTTTTTCTCCTATCGGATTTGGAACATAGTACAATGGCAGAGTGGCACAATTAGTCGAAATCCTTAGAGAGACTAGTCTCATGATTAAAGCTCGGATGTTAATGACAAAAATGTCATTAAAATATGCATTTCAACATTTAAAAACATGCTAAAATATGCATTTAAAAATTTAAAAATATGCTAATATATGCCTTTAAATATATCAAAAATATACCTATTTTTCAACAAATATATGCAAAATTGAAAAAATATACGCAAAAAAAGGTGTTAATATTAATTCAAAATAAATTATGAACACTATTAAATGTATACTAAATATTATATCTATTTTAAACAATTACAAAAAATGGGATAGTAGTGATTCAGAATATTTTTTGTTTTAAATGATTTTAAAATAACTTCATTGCAAAATACATAAAAGAAATAAAATACTATAAATATAAATATATAAACATATTAAGTAGTAAAAAGTGTTATGTTTATATTATATTTTAATATTTTAAATGCCACTAAATCTAGAAATAAGCAATATATGCATTTATATGCTCAAAAATGTCAAATATGCAAACATATGCAAAAAAAACTTGCCTATTTCCAATATAGACTTCAAGAATCAAATTTATATCTCACTCCGGTGTAATTCTGGCTGCGCGAAAAAAATATGCTAAGTCTTAAACATCCGAGCTCTACTCATAATCATTTTTATAATTTGGTTTATTTACTGCATACTACCTATTACCTATTACCTATAAGATTTAAAAACTTTAGTATAACTTTATACAACCATGCTGGAAAAGTCTGCAGGGGAAATTTAAAAATTATGTACCTATATAATATATTATAATGTATATAAAAATAATAAAGTAGGTATATCGCTCATGTATGGTTTGTGGGTGCTAAGTTTCCCCTTCACGAGCCCTCCTAAATACACCACTGCAGTGGCGAATCCCCAGCGCTTAATTTTTTATTTTTTATGGGGGGGGGGGGAGTACAAAAATTGGCTAAACACAGTGTAAAACAAAGGGAAAATACGACGAATAAGGGGAATGCCCTCTTTGTCCCCCCCCCCCCCTGGATCCGCCACTGCGTCAACACACACATAATTTATAGTTAATAATTAGGTCGTAGAATTATGATCAATGATCATAAAGGCGTTTTGTATAGGCTATTCAAATACATCACCGTCGCTTGTGCGTTTTTAGGTCGAGAAATTTTATATCATTCGTGTGGCACTGATACACAATTCATATAACACTGCTGGCGTGGATTCAGAGAGGGAGGGGGGGGGGGGGGGGTGCTATTGATTTTAATAATTATTATTATTATCAAAGTGATACGCCTGTTAGCGCAGTGGCTCTTCTATGTATATTTTAGCATAGAATCTGTGCAGCTTACATATTTTAACAGAGTTTAAAAAGAGGTAAATCCACGGGTATTTAATTTGTCACGGCCAACGCCGTGAAGGATCAGCTATTATTAATATATATGTACGTTTTGATATATAATATTATACTAATCCTATATCTAAGTAGTAAGTAGTACCTGTCCATCTATAATAGTTCTAGTATTTAACGCTTTTGCTACATTTATTCTAACGATTTACTTAAAATTTAGTTAATATTATTAATATTATTGTAATATTGTAATTAAAAAATTGCTATTGGGAAACTTATTATCGCAGCTGACATACATAATAATATAATATATTCATCAGAAAATGGATTTTTGAATTTTTCATTAGACACTAGACAGCGTGTCAGCGTTATTGACTGCTTTGCAAATATACCTATAATCTATATAGAGAATAGGCAATAGCAAAGAATAATCATGCATCGGGGTCCTCTATAGGTATATCCGCTACACTTGGCTATAATAGTATATAATATATAAACGTCTTACGAACGCGTACTGATATATGAATATATCATAGATAATATTATAAGGTTCTATAATATTCTTACATTATCTATGGAATATACATGATAGGGCAAAGATACGCAGGCCTCAACAATCGATCAATACCTAACGGTTGCTGCGCGGCGATTGCTGCTCCCTTCCACAGACGTGTATGGTGTATACTGTATATTATACAGAGTGTATCGCGAAGATCTGAAAATTGCACACTGCAGAATGCAGATGTATAAATTATGGTCATTATTTGCGTTTTGTACGCGCATATTATAGCCTAAAGTGGTTTAAATACCTCGGTGTTTTTGTCATATTTTAACGACAACCTTTTCCCTCTACCTTGTCGTGTTTTTTAGAGGGACTACGTAGTAATCAAATTGGTATGATATATACAATAGGGCTTACAACGGCCATGCATCTAATATTTTCAATTTTCATACGAGCAACACCCTTAAGAAATCAAAACGTTATTTTATAGTTTTAGATTCTGATTATTGATTTTATAATGATGTGTGTTTTTTTTTTGTGTCTGTTTACACGATAAGTAGTCGAACTAATGCTTCGATTTACATCTTCAGTATTTTGTTCGATGGGAAAGTGAATATTGTAGGTGCATCCGGGAGGTCAAATTTTAAAACTCCCAATAGTTTTCAAAAGCGCCGAGAAAAAAAAACATAAAAATTAAGGAAAAACGGGAATTTTTACACAAAATTGATTTTGGTTTTTGGTGTAACTCTAAAACTAATGAACGTATATACATGACATTTTCAATGGTCGTTTATATTTGCATTTTCTATACACAATAAAATTTTCCAAATATTTTGATTTGTTTTGAACTGTTTAGGAACATTTTCTGTTTCCAATTTTATTAGTATTTTATTCTATGGATGTCTATAAAACTTCATTTGTTGGGTAAAAAAGATTGAAAATATAATACAAGGCTCCTACTATATTGTTACAATGACATTTGAAAAATATTAAAAATCTTTAGTCACAGTTTTTTTTTATAACCATTTAAAGTTCAAATCTTAACAAAATACGGAAAAACCACGAAAATTAGCACATTATTTTGAATTGAGGATTATAAAAAATTTTTCTTTTTAAATCTAAGATAACTAGATTATTCATAAGTTTGTCTACCTTTACAAAAAAATAAATTTCTACAAAAAAGTCAAATTGAATTTTTATGAGCGTTTGAAATTCATATTTTTACAACATTGGATATTCACTCGATTTCTCATATAGCGGTTTTGTTATTTTATTGTTATTCAAAAACGAATAACTGTAGATACATGAACATTTTACTGAATGTTTATATTTTCTATACACCATATAATTTTGAAAATATTTTGACTCTTTTTGGGCTGTTTACGAACATTGTCAGTTTTCAATTTTTTCAATTTTTTTTTCTATAAATAACAATAAATTGTTATTTTTTGGGTAAAAAAGCGTGAAATTTTAATGCAAAACTCCTGATATATTGTTACAATAGCAGTTGAAAAATATTAAAAATACATTAGCACAATTTTTTTTTATAAGCTTTTAAAGTTTGAATTTTGACAAAATTTATCAAATTTAAAATGTAATAATTACCTATTTTGTAGTTAAAAATGTATAAAATGTTCAACTTTTATAGCTAAGGATTGAAAGTTTAAAACAAGGCTCCACGTAAAGTATAAATTACTTTATTCACAATAATATCATCAATTATACTTGGTAATATCATAGGCTGACGGACCGTTTTCGCTCAGAATCGTTTTTCTTATACAATGATATTATATCATTGAATTCAAATTTAACACCATCCATTACAGTGACCCACTTACAGCAGAGCAACATCCACTTACCCACCTTTTGTTTTTTTACAGATTAAATAGTAACACGGTAAGTCAGTAACACACAAACAATCACTACTTTTTATATTATGATGATGTTTTAACATTTAATGCGTGTACAATATTATAATATATACGTTGTGCTCAGATATATATGTGACGACAGCCAACAATTTATTTGGCGGGTCATTTGCGTCTATGCCTGTTTATTGCAAGTTCGTTTTCATCTGCAAAAGTTGCGTAACATAATACTATAATTATATGTGTATACGTGCGGTATTATATCGCGTGAGAATTCAATCGAAAAGCACACAATTACACAAAAGTAAAAAAAGTTAGGTACACAGACGTACACTGTGTTGTTTTGCTTAATTACCAAACATGATGATGATCGACAACATCATTATCGATACAGGGGTCAGAAATTTATCAATGGATCAAGGATCAAGGAGTAAAATTCAAACGTGACTGTAATATTAGAGAAAATACAACCAAGTGCTTTATAATAATCTATTTAGAAATAGGTATATATTATACCGTATTCATATTATATGCGTTCAAAATACAACAGCAACAGCCCGTATATGTGCACTGCAATACTACATAATATATAATGAAACAAACTCTCGCAGTGGCGTGGGTTGTGAGTGAGTGTAAGCAGTGGTACATACTAACTTACCCACCAAAACCACACCAATACGCACAAGTTAAATTAGTTATGAATTTTACAATTTAATTTTTTTTTAAACGCATTATTAATAAAAAAATTTTATTTTACAACAAATTGATTCTTCTTGTTGGTTAAAATAGTCAATCACATCATCATGCTGTTATTGCTATTTGATCCAGACAGTTTTAATAGTAATTTTTCAATAATGCAATTACAATCATTATTATCAGAAGAGCCCATTTCAGATTCTGAGTGGAACGATGAATGTACCTATTCATTTTACAATGATGTGTGTCTTTTTTTTATTTTTGTGTTTGTCATCACCTTCTAGGACGGTAAAAATGCTTAAATTTTCTTCAACAGTATCTTTTCTGATAAGAAAATGAATCTAGTTGGTACTTTGGGAGGTCAAAAGTAAAAATTTCCCAGTAGTTTTCAAAAGCACCGTGAAAACAAAAGATAAATTAAGGAAAAACTGGGATTTTTACGCAAAATTGATTTTCCACAAAATCTTATTTTAAGCTGTTTACGGACATTAGTCATACAATTTTATTTGTTGGTTAAAAAAGCTTGAAAATTTAATAGAAGGCTTCTAGTATATTGTTCCAAAGGCAGATGAAAAAAATTAAAAATCCTTCACAGTTTTTATTTATAAGCATTTAAAGTTCAAATATTGACAAAATATGTAAAAATGACAAAAATTTGCATTTTATTTTGAGTTAGAAATTCAAAAAAAATGTACTTTTTAAATCTAAGATTTGAAAATATAATACAAGATTCCTCATAAATTTGTCTACCTTTATCAAAAAAAAATGTCTACGAGAAAGTCAAAGTAAATTTTCACTCCAGCCGGCGACAGTGAGTGATGTGTTTGGTATGGAGATGAAATGGCGAAGGGACGACAATATTAAATAAAATAATAAATAAACGGGATATGAATAATACCGAGACATTTCGTTCACATATATGATATACCAAATCACCCAAATCCTCTATAGGATCCTAATCCTCTATAGAATCTTAATCACCGAATTATATCATCTATCTGCAGAACCTGTGATTCACATAATCACATGTGGCCCTCTTCTAATCGTCAGTTCACCAAAACAATTTTAAATGTATAGTACTTAAATAACATACCTAATATACTACTAAATATACTAAAAATACTTAAGTATATATACTTAAGAGGATGCCACCCATGCACAATGTCCGGTTAAAGTTAACCGACACTTAACCGGCCGAATTCTGTAATAAAATTTGTTATTAGTAGGTTATAGCGTTGACACTTCATACCAGACGTAGTAAGAACGGCCCTTACACACGTACGACATAGCAAATTTTCGTTCACTAGTTTCAATAGTGTGCTGTTAGTTTTAATATTAGACGGATATTAGAAATACTAGAATATTAGATCAATTTCTTAGCTGCACCAAGACCTATAGGTATCAACATATTTCCTTACCGTAACTTGGACTCAATAACTTTTCTATAAAGCTTAACGGTGTTGAAACATTGTAGGTGCACATAAATATAACTACTTCAGATATGTGCTCTGAGAAATATAATCTTTTCACTTTTGTTAATAATTGCATTCATCGTTGATGTGTGTGCCTATTAATCTAAAAAAGGGTAATGGTTTTATGTTGAAAATTAAAAGAACTTATACTTCACGAACGAAAATAAATTTAAGAAAGTTAAAAAGAATATCGGAAAACTTATAGAAATAAAAATGGAACAGTAGTCGGAAAAATATAAATATTATTAACGAAAGTAAAAACTGATGTTTATTATACAAATTTATTTTTAACAAAATTAAAGCGTTAATAACATTAAGGGGATTCGATACCGTGATTTTCTGTTTTTGTCTAACACACGCGCGACATAGTATTTTAGACGTGTTTTTTGCCAAACATTCCAATTATTGATCTATTGAAGCGATAAGAATTCTGAAAACAGATTTGAATTTGTCGTCAAGTCTACTTGAAATCGACTTTCCCACAATTTTGATTTTTTGATTTTAGCTTCTCCAAAAATTGAAATACAAAAATGTTTAAATACTCTTTTTTAATATGACGTTTTCTGTAATTTGGGGGATAATATCAAAAATGTGGGAAAGTCGATTTCAAGTAGACTTATTATTTATAGACAATGTAATACGTACTAATATGTATTTATAATCAATGATATTACATATACATATTATGAGCACTGTAAATTAAACCTATATCAATTATTTCAATTAAAAGTATTAATGCATACTATATTTGATGATATTATTGAAAACAAAGTAATTTATATATAATCTTTTTACGTGGAACCTTGTTTTAAATTTTCAATCCTTAGCTATAAAAGTTGAACATAATACTATAAATTTTTAACTACAAAATAATTATTACATTTTTAATTTGACAAATTTTGTCAAAATTTGAACTTTAAATGCTTATAAAAGAAAATTGTGCATATATATTTTTAATATTTTTCAACCGCTATTGTAACAATATATCAGGAGCTATAAATCGTCACGCTTTTTTACCCAACAAATAACATTTTATTGATATTCATAGAAAAAAAAATTAAAAAAATTGAAAACTGACAATGTCCGTAAACAGCCCAAAAAGAGTCAAAATATTTTCAAAATTTTATGGTGTATAGAAAATATAAACATTCAGTAAAATGTTCATGTATCTACAGTTATTCGTTTTTGAATAACAATAAAATAACTAACCCGCTACATGAGAAATCGAGTGAATATCCAATATTGTAAAAATATGAATTTCAAACGCTCATAAAAATTTAATTTGATTTGCTTGTAGACATTTTTTTTTTTGATAAAGGTAGACAAACTTTTAAGGAATCTTATATTACATTTTCAAATCTTATATTTAAAAAGAAAAATTTTTATGAATTCCCAACTCCAAATAATTTGCTAATTTTCGTGATTTTTCCGTATTTTTTCAAGATTTGAACTTTAAATGCTTATAAATAAAAACTGTGACTAAGGATTTTTAATATTTTTCAAATGTCATTGTAACAATATTGTAGGAGCGTTGTATTAAAAAAAGAAAAACTTTCTCGTGGTTATCTTGATACAATTGCATGATAATTGAAAAATTATAGAGCTGCTACATAGATATACTATAGATATTCTACAGCGTGCAGGCATATCATCCACTATAGCCGAAACACAATATCGTTAGGTACCAATATTAATAATTTGTATAATATTATACAATATTATAGGTACACACCAGGAATGAACCGAAGTCCGCTTCAGGCGTGACAACACCCTCCGCCCACCACAACTACCGCTACAACCACCACAATTTATTATTCTGCAGCAATATAAGACTTTTAGCCGGCAGTCGGCACACGGAAATTTGTTTGACATTTAAAAATCAAGCCGGCAATTTTAAAGACTACACCCTCCCCCTATTATTTTTTTAAAACATTTTTCCCTGGGTACAGTTTTATACCAAATAGGTATACGGACCTAAATACCTACATAAATATATGAATTTCAAAAACAAAAACTTCCAAGCGCAGCATATAATGTAGTTTATGACTAGGGCTTATACGTATTTATATAACCAAAGTATGTATTTATAGAACAAAAATATGTGCTAAAGAATTCAAAATATGAATTATCAAAAAAAAAGAAAATAATAAATTATATAATAAAATGTAATAAAAAATTTAAATTTATCTAATTATATTGATTACAGTTAATAACATGCATTTTTGGTGGTGGGTGTCCCGGAGACTAGAGGCATTTCACATATTATAGTAATTTATTAAGTGTGTACTAAGACTAAGCCAATCTTTCTCAGTTACCATTTACGTAAATAAATATTATATAATATTATATAAGTATTTATAATTTATTACTTATATAAATTATTGTGCCTCATAAGTTAATGAAGTTCGCCACGCCACTGCTGCCTAATGATACTATATATTAGTCAAATACCTAGATACCAATGATTTATGGGCCTAACAATATTTTTTTTACCCAACATTCTACAATGTGTTATTGATATGAACAAAATAATTATTATACATTGAATTCTAAAATATTATTTGTTTTGGAGGGCAAAGCCCCCGAAGCTCCTCCTAGTTGCGCTTATGTGTCTAAAGACATAAAACAATTATAACTGCAGGAATGCAGCATTAGCATAATAATATAAAATTATTAATACATTATAATATGTTTCAAAATGGTCATATCATCCAATTTATTTCTAGAGTCCGAATGAAATCAATTATATATAATATAATATATACTATATAAATTCAGCTTTCTGAACAGTCAATAGTTTTCTATAAGAAAAATTACAGATTTTATGGCTTACATTAAAAAAAAAACAAAACTATAGGTACTTATTAAATATTAATCATGATTTATTATGGAAAAATATATGAGCGAACATTATTACCTATATAAATTCTTCATATGACGGCACTATACAGTGCAATAAAATACATAATAATATCATCAAATCAACATTCAACATACGATTTAGAGTACACGGAGCAGTAGGTTAAGACTCTTGAGAGTATATTATGGATGTAGCATAACAACAATATTAGTGGACGAATAGTTGTGTAAACGCTGTACACTGTACAGAATAATATATCATATTATTTTATACACGTAAATTATTTTTATACAATATCATCGATAGCAATAATTACCCCAGTTGTTAATTAATATATAATAAAACCTATTCTATATCGTCTATATAATATATTATAAACGTAAAAACGTTATTTCTCTAATGAATATGATCGAAATACCTACATTATTTAAATATGCATTTAAATATTTAAAATCGTTGGCATTTGTTATTGGTTCATGGTCAATATTGGTCATGTAAATAAAAATTATTACGTGTACGGAGCTGTGATGACTGTTATCAGAGGCTAAAATATAATTTTGTTCGTACTACACACTTTACATTACACTTGGAGTTACTGTGGGGGGCTTTCCCCCCAAAATGTGATACATACACATAAGCATAAAAGCATATAAGTATAGAGTAGTAGAATTTCTATTTTTCTTTATATATAGAGTACAGACTACATCACATAAAAACGATCTATGTCGGTATCAGGGCCTAAAATTAAGATATTTTGCTACTGCACACCTAATTCCACACCAAAATATTTTAAAATAATGAACATAGACCTAGTAGTGCACATGCCACATATAACTTCATTGCATAATTGTTTTTGCTATTCATTAATAATTAGGTATAATACAATCTAAGACAATCTTCTATAAAATTTCTATAAATATGCTAATTAGTAATTTTCAATAATCAATATTGAATATTAATCAAAAAAAAATGTATAAAAGCCGAAAATAAGTACCTACTGCATACTTTTAAATTTGCTACTGCACATTTAATATTAGCTACTGCATACAATTTTAGGCCCTGGTCGGTATATAAATAAAACTACTATACATAATTTTACAATTTATATACTGAACTATAATAATATAGAGACATTAAATTGCGGAATAAAAATCCCCGACCCTGAGAAAAAAGATTACAATATTAGGTACTCACAATCATATGAAGTTGATTGATCAAATATTTTTTAAAAGCTAATTAGTGTAATTACCACATTATTAATATTGATAAGTTTTTTTCTCAAAATATGAATTATGATTTATAATACGATGATTCCATAATTATATGCGGAGATTTGATTCGAAATCGAAATATATTATGTTCTTTTGAAGTTTTATCGACATTCTCATAAGACTGTAATTTTTTTTAAATATTTATGTCGTGATCAAATGGCCATGGCATTATGTTGACATAATAAGTAGGTACTGCAAATCTCAGTTTATTTACGTTTTGGGGTATTTAAAACACAACGTCATGATAGGTATGATAAATAAATAAAGAAAAAGGCACGTTTTGTTATAAAAAGCTTGTCAGGACTTTATTCACGAAAGTAGCAAAAATTAACACACAGAAAGTTAACGTTTTATAATGCTCTACACAAAGATATATAAATCGTCGATCGCGTCGTTTTATTGGGTCGATTACGTCGACCACGAAAAACGGCGGAGCAGGTTGATTCGAACGTCGATCACGCCATAGATAAAGAAGTTTGAGATTGATTTCACTTCTTTATTAACATCAAAATTCTATTTTTTCTCCCAATCGCTTCAACTTATACGCATAGAAAGCTTTTTTTACTTCTTCGAATTACTTTTTTGTGGATCCAATATGCTAAAAGATAAAGTAGGTACTATATGTTGAAATCGAAGCACTCCTTAGTCCTTCGGGTAGAAATTTTGTATACAGGATAAAAAAAAAGTAAACACTATTGTAAAACCACTAGCCCGAACTCCGCTCAGAATCAAAAATAAAAAAAATTAAATTAATATAAAGAAATGTTTAATTCGGTATAACTTAAAATAAAGATTGAAATCATACATACGTTTTTTGAACTTTTTTCACTTAAGTAAAATGTTGAAAATCATACTTACCTACACTTACTCATAGACATGTAAAATGCGAAGTAGTGAACAAAGGTAAATAAATAAATAAATGATCACTTGCCTGGAATTTCGAAAAACAAATTGTCGGGTTAACTAAAATGTTAGAATTTATTTTATGTGGGTATTGCAATAATTTTATAAGCTACAATTTTAAAAGGTAAAATAATGTAGTGATATTAATTTAAGATTCTGAGCGGAGTAAGGGAACTAGTAGTTTTACAATGGTGTTTATTTTTTTATTTTTTTATCCTGTATACAAAATTTTTATCAGAATTTCTTCGATTTCAATATATAGTATCTTATCGTTTAACAAATTAGATCAAGATGGTACTTTAGAGAGGTCATTTTTCGATTTTCTTAATAATTATTTAATGCCACGGGAAAAACCACCGACAAATTACAAAAAACCGCTAAAAATGGGATTTTAATTTCTAACGCTTTGTTTATCACTATAGAAACGAATAAAAAATATCGTGTGAGTGGGTCACTGTATAATGGATTGTATTAAATTTGAATTCAATGATATCATATCATTGTATACGAAAAACGATTCTGAGCGGAGACGGTTTGTTAGTCTGGATTTTTTATTTTGTTATTATTTATTATAGCCTGTAAGTTGAATAAATATTATAATATTATTATTTTTAGGTTTTTCGTAATTTGTCGATAGTTTGTCCCGTGGCATTAAATAACTATTGAGAAAACCTCTCTAAAGTACCATCTTGATCCGATTTTCTAAAACATAAGGTACTATATGTTGAAATTGAAGGTTTCCTTCTGGTAGAAATTTTGTATACAATATAAAAAAAAAATAATATTAAAACACCATTGTAAAACCACAAGCGTCCTCGCTCCGCTCAGAATCTAAAATTAATGACAGCTGCTCGTAGCCAATTTTTTGATGTTTACGGTTTACCTGTTAAAAAGTTCAATATTGTATCGTTATTCGTTTTGATAAGTTTTATAAAGAATTATTAGTCGAAAGAATGAAAAGAGTTCATTCATTTTTTCAACCTGGTAAAATGAATTTTGTTTTTTTTAAACTTATCAGTTATACGTAATGGTAACGTTGTCACTAATTACATAAGTAGGTACCTATTTTTTTTTTAGAATAGGTACTTAAATTATAAAAGAATAGTTTAATAATATATTATAAGATTGAAAAATTATATAATATATTCAACATAAACCACATTCTATTTTGTACAAAAGAATAAAGAAAATCTATATTTTTTTGCCATTCATAATTATTCATATATCATATACCTATATAATATATTATGAAATGTAAAGCAAAAAAATTGCGGTAACTTATAAATATATATTTATGCTCGTACGAAATTTAAGTCCTAGAACTACCTCTGCCGCAATATATTGCATTATAGTTTATAATAGCCATAATATTATGTACTATCTATAGGTATTAGTGTATAATAATAATATAGCCAATATAGATAGTGCATAATCATTAACCTAATAATTAATATCAATAATATCATAAAGGTTTATGATATTAAGACATTAGTCATTAGATGAATGTGAATAATGGATTTTACGAAAGTATTAAACACAATTTATAATAGCGTGATTGTATATATTTTGTATAATTGTATTAGTAATGATTTAATCAGGTGGCATCAACAACATAAAATAGATGTATACAAAATAGGTAGGTCGTAGGTACATTAATTCATACTTCATAGTCATGTAGTAGAAATACCCATGTTTCTACTGCTGGTGGAGGGGTCTAAGTGGGATAAAGCCCCCCCCGGATATTTTGATTAGCCCCCCCTTTCCATCCAGTACATTTTTTTTAGTTACATTTATAGAATATATTATGTTGTGTACCAGAAATATATTTGGCTATAGTCTCCCTATAAAAATTCATCATGCTACGCTATATCCTGCTGGTCAATAAATTCACCAAACATCTTTATAAGATGATCATTCATATCTCAATGCATTAATTATTCTAACTCAAATTTTTGAAATTTTAAGTATACTTACAGGCTATATTTTCAGATACAAACATTGTTCATACCATTTGAGTATAGTGAACTATGACAAATACATACATACATTTTAAACGAGAACCACCCAATTTAACCATAGGCACAAGGTATTTTCAAAAATGTTGATGCATCTAAAAATTCAAATTGGAACGAGTAGTTTTTGAATTATTAAACTTCATGTTTTAAGAATAGGTAGCCAGGTAGGTAATAATTAATAACGTCGTAATGGTTTTACATAAAATATAAAATAGACGTTATCTTTAGCATTAGCTTATCTATAGTCTAGGTCACCAACCGCTTAGACCTCACAGTAGTCACAGACCACTAAATCTTTAATTCCAAATTTCCAAATTCTACGGACTAGTGGGCAACTATAAATTATACAGTGTTAGTGTTTTAATAGTTTATACTACAGTTTTAACAAAAATCGAAAATATCTCATGGCTATAAATAACGTAACTTTCTAGTAAACGTTTTTTTTGTTAAAAGTAGAAAAACTTGTGGGGAATCTTCTATTAAAATCGCTAATGTTAGTTATGATAAGAACATTTTTTATTAATTTTTAACTAAAAAATAATTTGCACATTTTCGGCAATTTGATGAATTTTGTCAAAACCAGAACTTTAAATGCATAAAAAAATAACCGTGCCTATGCATCTTTAATATTTTTGAACTGCTATCAAAAGAACTAACGAGAAAACTGCTTTACGAAATCAAGCTATTTTACCAAGTGACATTTTTTTTATCGACAACAATAATGTGAAAACAATTAACAAAATTCAAAAAATTTGAAAAATTATGCCATGCATTAAAAATTATAATACAACACAACCATTTGGTGAAAATGTCAAGTGTCTACAGTTATTCGTTTTTTAGTTACACCAAAAAATCAGTTTTGCGTAAAAATTTCCACTTTTTCCTGAATTTTTTTTTTTTTGTTTTTCCTAACGCTTTTGAAAACTAGGTACCTACTGAGAATTTTCAATTTTGACCAAAATGATTTAGTGGACAACCTAATCAGGGTACTTACTTAAAATATCTATCCTCTCGAAGAATTTTTAATAACATAAAACGCTAATGTATAATTATAAATTATACACTTTAAGAGGTTTAATTTTTAAATCATCATTGGCGATTGACCCCATATTATTTTTAAACAAAATTGAACCCATTATCGTGGACCATTATTGGTGTCATAATTTTTCTATCCGGAATATTTGTTGACATTTTGTAACCGTGCCAATATACTACTAGTGTAGTTGTGGTACTGGTACAATATTGCGAAATTTAAAAAATAAATAATACGATACTGTCGATACTGTCAATAGTACAATAGAAAAGAGAGAAGGAAAATAATTCATACAGTGTACGCTCGACGTTATCACTGATTTATATTTTTTCTTTTATCAAATTTCTTTCAAGGAAGTCAACAACATAGATGATAAAATATTTACAACCGGATAAACAGGCATAAACAGACCTGGTACAGCTTACAGACAAAAAAAAACTATACAATATCTAATTGTTTTTGTTCTATGTCATTACCAATATTATAATTTATAATGAACTATGTACATCCGTGGAATTTAATCTCTGTACGTTAAGTATATCGGAGTATTTTTGCTCATGACTTTATCATGTTTTTGCTTATATTAAAATATTACATTAAATTAAGTACTCTGTAGTGTTGAGTAATTTCGATCGCAGGTTAATATCCTGCAAGGCTGAAAATTGAGACTTGCAACAGGCTACGCTTGATCGTAATTCGTGTTCGTCGTCTGACGCTTCTTTCATCTATTGCGTGTTATCGCCCGACGTTTACTTACATGTTGGTAAATAGTTGTTATTATTATTATTATTGTTGTTGTTGTTGTTTCCGCTTGTGAACCGTGAGTGCGCGTCGTTCGTGACTGAGGAGTGCATTAGCGACGACGCACCGACGAAATATCAATATATTATCATCGTACTGCGGTCTGCGACGACGGGCGTTCGGTCATCGGTGGTTCATCTGAACATTGATTACATTCAGAACGGCGCAGGTACTGCTCGGTTCTAGTTAACCGTAATAGAGGTCCGGTGTTCCGATTTTTGGTCTGCAGAACGTTGATCACGGACGAACGCGATCGGCGCCGAACAATAGGGCAGAGTCTCGATACCCGCTCTATCGATCGTCCCAGACGACGATCGTTGTTACAGTTGCGCATTGCGTTAGCCGTCTGAATGGTCATTTGAAGATCAAAATCCGGTACGATGACGACCAACGCTCTAAAACGACAACGTGAACCCGACGACGAAATCGTCGTCGTCCCTGCCTACTCGTCCTCCAACTCTGATGATGCTATGACCACCAGTTCCACGAATACCGCTACTACTACAATCCTGGACCTGCCGACCGAATTGATTGAGTATATTTGCTGCTGTGACTCGTTGAAATTGATTGACGTATTCAACCTTTCTGTTTCGCATTCCAAACTCAACAACTGCTTGTTCCACGAACGAAACTCTTGCCTCTGGAAATCCAAATTCATACAAAAGTACCTACACTTGTGTGTTGTACTTTTTTTTACTTACTTATAGTGGATATTTTATTTGTATTAGGTACGGTTTGTTGGACAATGAGGAATATGAAGTTGTTATCGATGAAAAAAACACTTGGAAAGACGAGATCATGTTGCGTATGAGTTTGGATAAAGCTGTACCTGCTGAAATTATACAAATGCCATGCAAGTACATGAAGTTTAAAAATGTACCATATCATTTATATCCGTTTAGTCAATATCTGAACTCAAAAAATGAAGGCCATAGATATTATGTTCTATCAGCAATTGCAGCTTATTATAAGCAACTACAGAGTAACGAATGGTATTTTTGTGGTTTAGAGTAAAGTAGAATAATGTTTGACTCATCAATATTTATTTTTATCATTTAGCTGTAATGAAAATTATGATCTATTGTATATGGCACATCAATTTCTTATTTATTCGTGCCAAGTGTATTTTGGTTACAAGTTAAGTCATTTCTTAAGTTTACCACCGGCGGAACAAATTGTTGAACGAGGATTTTACTTACTTGGACGTTGGTGGTGTCCTACGGTTAACATACCATATCGCGATATAAGTAAGTCTACTGTAAACTGTAATTTTGATACATTTGTAATAAATGGTGATAATTGTGTTACTAATATTTTTCACAGACAAAAGTTTAAACAACATAGCTATTGATGTGTGTAATCGCATTCGTTCAGCAAACCCAGTACATCCTCTGTTTGAGCATGAAAACTGTTTGAAACAAGTGGTTGAACGAGGAAAATTCAATCTTAATAATGATTTATTTGATGAGACTAGCACAATGTTTATACTTGACAACATAAGACAAATCATATTTTCAGAAGATCAACTGGTTTGTTATTGTAACCACGACTTAAATTGCTTTTTGTTGCAGCAGGTATGTTTTTATCTCAATGATTTTATTATTCATAGTCAATAATGGTACAATTAATTTAACCTAGGTTATTGATCGGAGAAAAGGTTCTGTATTTTTGCTGTGTGTAATATTTGAATCAGTTGCTAGACGATTAGGAGTAAAAGTTCGTTTAACTGCAACATCTGTACACAATTTTGTATCTTGGTCATCTTCATGGCCGGGAAACAAACGTAAGAACCCTACATGCTACTTGGTAGATATCGCTGGTGGTGGTGTCATGCGGAAGGCTACAGTTTGTCCAGTCTCAAGAAAATTGCCAGAACAGTATATAGGAAATTCTATACTTGACGTAAGTACTCATAATTTATAAAAATATATTATAACTCGTATAATTTGAATGCTCATAGATACTTGTACCTAACCCATGTCATAATAACAAAAATTCTATTTTGTCATTTAGTTAAATGCCTTTATTATCAATATTATGCTTGAAATTATGTAAATATTCATTGTATAAACAATATGCTTTAGTACAATTTGAATTTTTACACCCTGTACTATCTATAACTAAAAAATCCATCATTTCTGTTATTATTGTTATGCATAGAATAATGTATAATTTATTTGTATAATAATTGACACCCCCTACGAAGATGGACATAACTCGTTTTTGACAACTTGTCAGTGTAACTATTCAATTCTTATTCTGATAATAAAAAAAAAATTTATTTGATTTACGTTTAACAATTACGCTAACAATTTTTTGTTTTTTCCTAATTATTTTCTTTTGTTGACCTAAGTCCTTGAGTTACTTCCTATTATTTTAGAAACTACAAAGATTAAACTATTAACTCAAGTTAAGTCTTTTTGTAGAAAATATATTGTTTTAATGAGAATGTATTTCAAGTTCAGTCTTTTTTTATAGAAAATTTACCGTCTTGATGAAAATGTATCTCAAGTTACGACTGTTTTTGCGGGTAATTTATATTTAAAGATAGACTTAACTAAAGGTATGGCCTTGTTCACTGGTAAAAAAATATTAGGACTTTATATTTTATCAGATTTAGAACCTCTTTGTCATAGTTGAGTCAGAGGCGGCCTAGTTCCTTCATAGCGGCCTGGGAACTTTTTTCCTGCAAAAACCATTGTCTAAGGTCTAATCTATAGAACATTACAGCACTTATATTTAAAATATCACACATTTTCTCAGTTTAATATTCAAAATATAAATAATAACAACAGGTACATAACATTTATTTAGTGTTTAAGTTTTAACAACACATACATAATTTAATGATACATTATGATTTTGAAAAGCAATGCATTAAAATACAATTACTATTTAATATTGTTTGTATCAAATATATTATTGAATCTTACAATAATAGTTTTTTTCTAGCATGTAACTTGTAAGTAACATACCTAAATTTGAAGATATACATTCAAATCCAGAAAAACAATGTTCAACAGACACCTATAATAGTTTTCTATATACCTAGTTATTTCTAATAATTAAGTACCATAAAATATGGTGAATAAAAACAAAATAATGCAAATGTAAAAGTTGTTACTTTGATGTCCACCCTATGTGTTATCAATATATTTTCTTCATATTATTTATTGTCAATAACTGGTTTTTATCAACATTTTTATATTCAAATACTATAGAAAAATATAAAATATGTGGTCTTACAGAAACATAACAATATGAAATTATCAATGAAGAAAAATTAGATTTAAAAACATTATTCAGGAAAATTTATTCATGAAGACAACACTGTGGAATACAGATAGCTAATAGGGCATAGGCGATAGGACTCTTAGACTATTCTTTTCTATTATATTATAAACCATTTAACCAATTTTAGTGATAATTGTATACAAATTATAATTTATAGGACTTATAATTTTACTATTATAATATATTATATAAAATTTGACTTGACTTACCTTTAAAAATTCAAAATTACTGATTAGGATTGCAAACATTCAATGTGCTTCTTTCCAGTAGTCACTGCAAAATACAAATTAACTAATATTACAATATCCTAGACGACAGACTCGTGAGTTGTGGACGAAAACAGTATATTTTTAAATTATATAATAATAATATTATATTGAATTATATCATGGTATATAAACAACAAGTGGTACAAACCCACAAGATTGCCGGCTGTGTCATTGGCTATCATTTATATTTATGTAAATACTGTTTCTCAGAACAACAAAATATAGTTTTAGGTATGATTAGTATTGTATTATTTATGTCATTCTAAATTACCCGGCGTTGCCCGGAAAAAAAATTGTGATCGTTCAACTTATTTTGGATGTAACACATTGTGGAAGCAAGTCTTTTTAAGTGGTGTAAATGATATTATGTTTAAATGTATAGCCATCCTGACTGATGTTGTCCGTGAGATTCGCAGCAGTATATTATCAGCTAGTCAATCTACCTGCGGTAGATCGTGGACCCCGTGTGGTTTGTACATAAGTGTATAATTTAACTCTAAAGTATCAAAGTTATACCAAGTTTATTGTTTTTACTTTATTTAACCTACAGCGGAATAATACAATCAATTAATACAAAATCCTAACCTAACCTAACCGTACTAAAATATGTAGATAAAAAAAGAAACAAACATTTGTATGTATAGATAAAGAAGAAAAATATAAAAAGTAAAAATAAGAAAACAACACATGCAAAAAATTGATCCACCGACTGAAACCGTGGTTCGTTCTTGAGACATTCTGTACTAAAATACATAGAAGTGCCACTGCGCCAACAAGCTTATCACATTAACAATAATAATAATTATTAAATCCAATAGCAACCATTTATAAACAAAAATTTCCATCGTTAATCTCAAAATCCCCGTGCTCTCTGAGTTAGACCTCTAATTTACCATTTTTTAAGTAACCTATCTTCTTCTCAAAGGTCTAATCTATCTCTGTATCAAATTGTATCGCAATCGGATGAATGACTTAGGAATGCATAAAGGAGACACACACAGACAGACAGACAAACATTAATTTTTATATATTACTAGCTGATCCCTTGCACTTAATTGCCCATTAAAAACGTCAACTCTATAAAAATTTTCATTGAGGTTAGTCCTCTCCCTTTTTAAATTAGCCTATCTTCTGCCCAGAGGTCTAATCTACCTCTGTAACAAATTTCATCAACATCGGTCCAGCTGTTTTGGAATGCATAAAGGACACACACACAAACAGACAAACAAACATTCATTTTTATATATATATATTTAGATTTTACAGATTTTAAATCAACCAAAAACTGAAAAACTATGATTATAATATAAAAATCGTAATAAGTTGCTTAATATACAACCTAACTGCCCGGCCCCATAATTTGATTATTCGAACGGCCCATCGGGGAATTTTTTGATCTTCCAGTCCGCCCCCGAGTTGAGTTAATAATAATGTCGTTTTTGTAAAGAATTAAGAAAAAAAATCACTATCAGATAATCAAATAAAACCAAAAATGAAAAAATTGAGTTATGTCTTTCTTTGTAGGAAGTGTAAAATTATGGATGGATATTATTATAATTTTAGGATATTAGTTAGACATATTAAGTTATTTGTATATTATTTTTGTAATTTAATGCTCAATTTCCTGGATGAGTAATATTTTAAGGTATTGACTAATTCATTAAGCCTAAAGAAAATTGTCATCATTGAACTATACTCTATTCAAGTTAAGAACCATACTCTACCGACTTGTGCGTAGGGACGTGGCATTACTACACAGCAGGTATATAGATAGCTGACTGACTTGACTTAATGGGGCTGACAAATGGATGTTGCTTGATTACTAATAACGAAAACTGGTCATTGCAGAGTAAGGTTCTTAACTTAAGAAGATCAGTGGAGGACAGTTATTTTAGCCAAAACATACCAATCGTACTGATCGACCTAGTAATGTGATAATAGTTTTTAATACTGATTTTGTTTCGTTATTATGTCTAATTAAGATCGGTTAGTCCACTTTTCCCAATCCCCCCCACCCCCCCACCACTATAATTATAGTTTGAATATTTTGAAATTTCAGAATTTTCAAAAGTTGGTTATTTGGATATAAATCGAAAATCTTAAAATGTGGACTGACCGATCTCAAGTAGACATAACAAATTAAGATAAGTTTTTTGAAATATTATTGTATTAATAGATCAATCGGTAAGGTGGAACAAAAATACATACAGTTGTGCACAAATTGTTTACTGTAAAGGCGTACAACGCCAAAGCGGTGACTTGTACATGCACGTGCGGAGCGCTCCGCTATTTCTTTAACACTTGCTACGCACACATTTACAATACACGCATGCATACAATTTGAAAATTGGCAATTATGAACTCCTTAAAAACTGTCCGCCACTGATCCCCTTAAATAGAATATACTGTATTTGTAAAACTATTCATTGACAATCAGAGTTTGGTAAATTGAATAAATATGATAAGTTCTTAAACTATGAAACTGTTCAGAATTTGAGAATAATATTTTTTGAATTTAGACATCTTAAAAGTTTGAATAGTTTAAGCAAAGTTATGTTTAAAATGTTCGAGTTAAATTTAAAAAGTTCATTGAAATTTGAAATTTGAAAATAAAATCTTTAAAAGTTTAATATTTTTTTTAAGTAAGATTCAAATTGGAGAAAAAATTAAGTTTGACTCATCTCTAATTTTATGTATCTGTATTTCTGATGCGATTATATTAAAATTTGATGCATCAATTTATCATCCAATTGTAGTTGCACTATTCTCTGTATTTAATTCTTATAACTATCTAAAAATGTTTTAGTTATTTAAAGTTTTAAATAACAAAAAAAAATTTGGTTTAACAAATTAATGTATAAAAACAATACTGTGAACTTCTGTAATCATTATTGGTAGTGCTTTATTAGAGGTGTCCCTATGACAGGGTGAACAGAGCCTTCCCATTGGGCACAGCTCTTGAACAAAGCTTAACACATGCCTATGCAATTTAATTTTAATTTTAAAAATTTTATGAATCTCGTAAATGGCGCTAACACCCAAACAATAGAATTGTTATGGGCAATATTAAAATTTAAAATATTAAGAAAAATGTGTGGGACTAATGAAAATCTATTACCACACCATTTAATTGAATGTTGGTATCGCTCAATAAAGAATCGGAATAATTTATTTATACATTTTTTGGAAGATATAAAAAAAGTTTATGTTTCATAAAATGTAATTGTAACAATTATCATATTTTGAACATACTTTATATATTTTGACTAATACTAATTGTATCATTTGTTTTGTAGACACAAGAAACTTTAATGTATTAATTAATATAGTTAATTTTTAATTGAATTACATTTTTATTACATAATATTACATATTTATTTATAATTTTTATTTAACTAGTTATTTACTGTTTTCTCGGTAGATCATACATTAAACCTTTAAATGCCCGGTAGATCACACACTTTACCAATGTCCCTAACCTCTTCCCCCACTATATTTAAAAAATAATATTTACTTTTTTTTGCTCTTACAAAAATGTACTTAATTATGAATTTTTTTTTTATCAGAAATTATTCACGTGCCCTATAAAAAGTTTATCTTTATTTTGCTATAATATTTACTAGTTATACTTGTACAAATAATTATCTGAATTCTAATTTTTAGTCAGTGCACCACAATAAATTATTTTTCTACTTTATCACTGATAAACTACAATTTTAGTACCCCCAATTTTTATTCGCCCAGTAAGGGTGGTACTGTATTATATGTGTCTTATTGACAATACTAGCTGTCATAATTGATTCCTATACGGCTACATAGCTTTATATTAAATTATATTGATAACCGGTGGTCACATTTCTCATTTAAATGTTGATAAATGTATTTTAATTATCCAGTGCTTGAACCATATATAAATTTTTAAATCTTGATTTGAAACTGTTTTTTAGATTTCAAATTTTTGAAATTTGTTAGAATCTTAATTATGCTGTGCCATCTGCTAAAGTTCTGAGTGGCAGCAAATGTTGTTTTGTATACATCAGAATTTATAACACAAATTTAGGCTTTGTATATAAAAGGTCCTACAATACTTAGTTGGGCAGTTTAAATAGTAAATTAGCTATTTAGAAATAAGAAAAAAGAAAATGTTAAACTTAGATGTACCACAAGGTTTCAAATTTATAAATTTTAGTTCTACAAGTATTGTGTTCTTTTTTTCAGTACTATACTTAATATTTTTTATTTAAAAATCTCTAGAATTGTCGATCAACATTTATTTTAAAAAGCATAATATACTTTAGACATTTTTGAAAATGTATTTACCTAACCTTGAATTTGATTTTGTTTTAATCATAAATATATACATAGTTTAAAATTAAATCATCTGATTGAGCGAGTTAAATTTTTTTAGTAGTATACATAAAGTAAACTGTTTCTGACTGTCCACCTAACTTATACCTACTGAACTACCAAAATTTACTGATTATATAAACAATATAATATTTTTAAAAAAACCAAATAATATATTACGAAAAGATAAATCAGATTTACTGTAGGGTAATATATGTATATTTTTTTAGTTGTTTTGGACATTTAGTAAAACTGTGGAACAGCTCACTATTGAAAATATGGCTACATATAAATATGTGTTGGATTTCCAAAAACTCTTAAAACCTGATGATTCTGAGGTTGAGTTTAAATGTCAGAAATTCCATCAGTATTATGACTATTGTCGATGTCCCTTACTCAGAAATCCGTCTAATCCCTATGTAAGTATTCTACTATTCTGCAATACCTTACATTTATATTTTATTCAGTTTTTACTTCTCGATGTCATTATTATTATTTATTAACTGTTTTCAGGCTCCAAACCATGTAGATGAGAAGAACATTATGTACACAGATGTAAGTGATAAAACTTATTGTATTTGATAACTGAAATATTTAACATAAAACTTCTTTTAATGATCAGTGGGAAGAAATTTTCCCCCTAGTACCTAAAACACGTGGTGAGCTTCATGATCCAAAATATTCAATTGGCATGATGATTGATACCATTACAATGGGTAATGGCTCTTGTTCGAGCATAGTGACTAAACGTGGTGTTGTTGTGGGCTGGACAAGAGTGCCCAGTAACAACCCATTGCCAAATCCAACTGTTTATCATGTGCTCATCAGACCTGATCATTATTTCAGTACAGCCAAATATCAAAACCCTGTTATCAAAGCTATATGGGAAGGCAGATATGGTATGTCGGAATTGATTTTGACTATTGGCTGAAAATGATTTTTTTTCAAAGAAATTGTATTCTTGCATTTAAATGCCTTTTCGTATGGTTATTCTGTTTTAATTGATTGCTTTTGCATGACAATATTTTCTAAAAGGGTAAATTAACAAATAGATATAATATAAGACAAGGTTTGTTCTTCCACCAAAAATACATGTACGGCTTTTCTAAAATAATTAAAAACCAAACGTAAATGAATAGTTTCATTATTTCAAAATTAAGCATTAATCATAATGGTTTTATTTATTTAATCAGTTAGATTACTCGGAGTATGACCTAGAAGGACCAAAAAAAAGAGGTCCCTCCAATATTTAATTGTAGACCCATATTGACCCCTAAATTTACATTTTTTAAATTTTAAATAATATAATAATACTTAAGTATAATTGCACAATACACATAACAAACACTATAAAATAAATATTTTATCTATCAATATATATATCAGGGGTGGTCAAACTTTTTTTGATTAAAATCTGAGCATATTATAATATGTTTCCTTTGAGGATTGACTAACAAAAACAATTTTTTTTTTATTTTAAGTCTTAATCACTCATGTCAATATTAACTATAAACATTCCCATACAAATAATAAAATTAAAGTGTTAAGTTTTCTAAAAAAAGTGTTTCACATTACATTTTAAATAATTTCAAAATAAGTTTTCTAAGTTTTCATAATAGCCATTTTTTTGATCATATTTTTAAAATATAAATTATTAAGTTGTTAACTTTGTTAGAGTAATACCTAGTTATGTTGGTAAATACAAATCACATGATCGATTGGAACATATATTTTTTCAAGAGAATCTGTAAGTATCTAATAATCAGTGGAACTTTGCAAAAATGAATTAATTGCAACATTATAACTAGTGGATAATGCAATTTTACTTGTTTTTTAAAAATTGAGACATTTGTGTTGATATAACATGTAAGATGGTTTCCGGGCACTCTTTTCGGGAGTAACATTTTACCATGTCAATTTCATCATGTACTGAGAATGTATAAATAAATACTAAATAGGTACAAAGTATAGGGTGTTACAAAAAAAAATCAGCACTATTGATTAAATCATGTAATTCGTGTTTTGCTAATATAACCATTATTTGTACAAAGTCAACACCTAAATTTTCCTTCAACTTGTTCAATTCTCTTTCAAAATTAATATATTTTTTAAAAACCAGTTTTAAATATATGATCAAGAAAATAGTTTATATGATGGACATAATTCAATGTTAAAAAAGTTAGTTACATAACAACAATTTTTAATCTTTTACCATTCAATTAGAATTCCCCTACTTATTGCAGTAAAAAAAACCATATTCAAATATATTGGTTTGCCACAGAGGTTTGCCATACAAGGGTGGTATAGACTTTTGGGTTCATTACTCGGTAATCTTGTTAATCATGAAAGCTATTGATGCCATATTCACATATTAGATTTTATTGGTGCTCCCATTAGTATTTATGATGTGATTAAGAGGGTTTATTAGCTAGATAACAGATTGGTAGGACCAAAAGGAATGTGTAAGAGGCTGTTATAACTAATAGTGTATGAAGATACTTTTAACTTGAAGAAGATGAGAGTAAAAAAAAAAGGATATATTACAGGAGTAACAAGAAGGGAGATTAATATTGTTGTAAGCTGGTGAATAATAATGGTTGGACTTCACATTTCACCTATAAACATTTTATTAAGGTCTATGATTTTACATTTTACCTAGTTAAACCATATTATACACTTCTAATGAAAATTAATACTTTTCACTATTCAAAAAGAAACTTTTAATTAATTGAAAATCATTTTTGTCATGTGTGATGTTGATGTAATTTTCTAATAAACGTAAGGTATAGTATTAGTGTATTACTAATACAATCTAAAAAATAGTTTTTAAATTATTTATACATTTAATTATCCGTGTTTGCTTGATGATAGTTATGACTTATGATATTTTAATGTGATACAATACATTTTTTGTATTATTTGATTTATCAACTTAGGTACTTAAAATAATATTGCTATGAAACAAATGAAATTCATATAATTAATTCACAACCTTTTTATGCTTTCGTTAACAAATAATTATATTTTTTGTATGAACTTGATGCTATGTTGCTATTAAGTATAAACTATAAGTCATATTTGTAGTATAGTTTCTGAATCATCACAAAAATTTTGTTACAGAAAAATTGCAGCGACAACTAAAACCGTACGATTACAGTTTCAAGAACATTGGCAAGTTTTTCACACACTACAGTCATGAGTTGTGCGCTTTTGTGCCAATTAATGATTTGGCACAACTTTATCCCGATGATCTATCTTACACTATCAGTAAATCAAAGAATATCGACTGCAAAGTTAAACAGTTCACAGGTCCCCACGTTGTTCCTAAGTATTAATGTTTTTTTTTTTTTACAAATGCGATTATATATTTTTTTTGTTTGTCTTACTATTATAATTCAAACAGTACCTAAATTATACATTTTTTAAATATAGCTACTAGTTTAATTAAAAACCTTTTGTTGGAAAAATATTATAGGACATGAATAAGGCACTGCAACCTTTTTTGTCAGGCACATACTGTTTATTCTCTACTATCAGTGTTGGCTTTACTAGTTTACTGTGTTAACTAATGCATGGATATAACAAAATCTACCCAGTCCTAAATACTTATAATTTAAAAGTAATATATGTTTTATTTTAGCCTTACTGAAAACTGTGATTAATTTATTTTATTTTTAAAAAATTAATATTATGCGTTTTGAAATAAAGGTCAACTACCATCAAGGGTACAATATTGGCTGCCATAAACTATGATTGAGAAAGACAATTTTAATAACTAAAGTTCAATGAAATTTCCTGTAAATCATTATGAAAACTTTCCTTTATTGATGTTTACATATATCTTTTAAACATTTAGCACATTTTAAAAATTATAATTTATAAGAATAATCATTGTAACATTTACACTTCTGACAATATTATTAAATATACATCATTGTAAATGAAATATAATATTATCCTGGTTATTATAAAGGTAAATAAAATGACATAAATTATTTAACAAAAAAATCTTAACAAAAACACAATATAATACATACATGTGTTATTTCTTTTTTTACTATTCCACATCTTAAATAGTTTGGAGGGGGGAATTGTATTTTTTAGAAAATAAATGTTGTGCTTTGATTAAACAATGAATACTAACAAAAAATCTGAAATGTAATAGGTTTAAGACATAGTAGTTAATAGTAAATAATGTACAAATCATATTTAAGTTCTTATAATAAACAACTAAACTAGATAAAATGTAGTTGAGAATTATATATATTATATACAGAAAAAAAAAATATATGAACTAAATAATCGAATGATAATATAACAAAAAAATGTTTTATAAATAGCCAAAAATCTAATCAATCTCTTTTGTTGTAATTGAGAAACAGTTTTAGCATAGCTGGTACTGGTAACAAATCAATTTTACCTTTCAGAAGTTTACTCAACTCATTTTCTTTGCGTTCGCTTAGAAAGCGGTACAATATCAATTCTCTAGCAACTTCGCTATCAGTATCGCTGTCATAGTTATCTTCACCATTAAACAAAGAGTTATAGATTCCGCCAAAATCATCATCATTATGATCATTTTCCTCAGATGACACCCAGCTATCAGAATCATCAAGGTTGTCATCATCATCATCAGGCTCGGATGAATCACTAGACATTGTCTCCCAAAAATCACTACTGCTATTGGTAGACTGGCTGTTTAAGAGATTTGTGACTGTAGAAGATGATGTGTTCATTCTCATTCTTTTTGTGTTTTCTGGTTTTTCTGGCAATGTCTTATTTTGTTCAGAACATCCAGCTTCAGATGATTTTCTTTTGGTATCTGATTCAGTTTTCTTAGGTAAACTTTTATCACATTGTTCACTTGTATTTTTTTCTTCAACATAATCAACATAATCAACATCATCTTCATCATCATCATCATCATCATTATTGTCATCATTGTCACCGCTGTTATCGTCATCATTATCTTCTTCAATGGCCTCGTTCCCAGATGTTGAACCCAGATCTGATATTGCCTCGTCTAAACCAGCAAATGTATCTACAATGTTCCGTAAACTAACCATTCCTCTATCATTTGCACCATATTGTATGCGGACAAATTGACTTAATGGATCTTCAGAACTAAAAAATTTTTGATCGTAACTTTTAGTTGGCTTACATTTAGTGCGCATTTGCAAGCCAGGATGACTTTCATTCAAGCAATCTCGTATGGAAGCACGAATGTTTGATCTGCATAGCTCTTGTAAACTCAATGGTTCAACAGTAGCTGAAAAACAACAAAAATTTAAAATTTATTTATTTTTAATTTACAATTGGTATATTAACTTACGAAACTTTGCAACTTTGATAGTACTACATTTTTCTGGTACAACAAGATCAGCAAACGATACTTCCAAAACTTCAATTGTTTTCCATGAGTATTCACCTTTCCTTATTACTTTTACGAGGAACCCTTCCAATGGCATAACTAATACACCACCAATCTAAATACAGATAAGAAAAGTTTATTTCATTTTATTATTTAAGATTTACTTTTGAATAAAATAGTACTTTAATAAGGGCCTTCATAAATAAAGATTCCGCAGGTGGTACTCCAGCTCCACAATAGACTCTATCATAGTAACCCACTGACAGCAGTTCACATGCATTTCCTATATAAGTAATAACATTTTAAAAATATTAAGAATAATTTTAAGCTTTTATGGTACGTCAATATTGACTTATAAGTTAATAATAATAATACATGATATATTATTATCCGTAATTAAATTAATATGTAATATAGGTTATGTATTAGGGTATTTTTTTGGAAAAAACTAGTTCAACCTATAGTATTACTAATAGAAAAATAAACTATTATACTCCGTTCCACAAGAGAACGCAACCTGGTGGCACATTAAATTTGTCAATCTTTGTGAATCCATTCCCCCAAGATAACCAGTCCGTTAACTTTATGTCAACAGACAAAATCATATTCCGAGATACATATGCTGATAACGACATGGTGTTGGCAATTTGGCCTTGAGATAGCAAAGCTCCGTCGTTTATATGTAGAAGCGAATTGCATTGTTTTGTAGCACAGAGCAATGGAGTATAATAATCAATATGCATATGATAAAATATTGATGGAAATATTAACTGACAGATAAAATAAATTATAATTGAATAATGAATTCAAACTGATCACATTTATATTACACTGACCTGTTCGAAAAGGAAGACTCAAAAACTACTTATATAGCAGAACCAACTACCCAGGCTTTTTTAATTTATTATAAAATGGATTTTGTACAGGAAATGTTAAATACTATTATCTTCAAGAGACTTACAAGTTATATCCTATTTTTTAAACATTTGATCAGACCTTTTTCACAAGATTCTAATTATTTATAAGTACTTATTTAATTAACACGAATAAAGTATATTATTATACCTTCGATGAATACAGGTTCACAAAAGTCAAAATAATCAATTGCTGCAGAATTTTGTTTAAATTCTTCCAACTTTTGATGAGCAATTTCTATTGAAGAACCATGAATTTCAATGCCATGATTGACACCATTAACACCTATAAAAAAAAATAAGGCAAATTGTTGATAGTCAATTTAAACTCTGAAAAATATAAATGGGTGGTAGTACAATGAATAAATATTGAGATAAAGCTTACCCAATAAAAGACCAGCTAGGGTACTAAAATACCCTATCCCAGAACCAATGTTTAAAAACTTATGACCCTTATGGAGATCCAAACATTCTAAAACTGTAGCATAAACACTTGGTGCAGACAAATGAACATCTCCTGATTGCCAAGCACTGTCTCTATAGGCGTTTAGTTTATTATCATTGGTATAATATAATCCTCGGTCAACACTTCTGAACACTTTTTCCACATTAATTGTGTGTATATACTCTCTCTTAATTAATGTATTTATAAGCTCGTCATTGCTGTTGTCAGTGCGATCTGTACTAATAAATTGACCCATCTTGATTGATTGTTAAACAGCCAATATAATATAATATTGTAATCAACTGCAAACCAAAAAACAAATCCAAGTTAACATTGTTAAGTAGTGAAATTACAAAATTGATTGATATCAAAACGGTGCAAAATAAAAGCAATTTATTATTAATTATTTTCAGTTTAGTTTGGTTTTACAAGTCAATAAAGAAATATTTAAAAGCATAATAAATAATTAACAAGGTAGGTACTATTTATTTATTACTGTGAATATTATTATGTATATTGAGTTTAGTAGATTTTCTGACATGATTTACAATCTAAACCCACGCATAAAGAGATGTTTTATGTGTACTAGTTTATCTATTTCGTTGTAAGTACAACACCGATTTGAGAAAACCGTCGACAACGGGACTATGTTTGCTATACGATCAGACCACCGCATAGGTAGACCATTTTAATAAATATTATACAAGTAGGAGGTACCTACAGATTTTTACAATGCCCACACGTACCTATCAAATATCAATCGCAGTTCAGGTTTTCGCGTTCCAATAATCGTCGACGACGTCTTGAAATCTCACAAGACGCGTAAACGAAATGATAAATATTACGCAACAACACAAAACGCCGGGACAAGACGAAGTAACATTACTTCTCTATTAAATATTTACTATTATAACTAATCGCAATATCATATTAAAACTATTAATAATGAGATATTGTACTACCTTTTGTATTTATACCGTGGTGGCGAGTCTGTATGACGGCGTAGCGTTATCTTTAGCGTCACTATTAGCTGTTGTTGTTGTTTTTGTTACATATTCAATTGATATATTTCAGCGTCGTCAATTAATGATGATTGTAATATCGTTTTTGTATAATCGAAACGGAATGCTACGGAGAAAAATCGATAGACGCATTTAACGTAGGCAAGACAATAATAAAAAGTAAATACATAAAAGATAAAACAGTTTCAAAGTATTGTACTATTATGATGCATCTACAAATCTACACAGTTGTTGTATGTCAGTGTACTCAGTGATCCAGTATGAGACAAGATTACAAGACGGCACAAGTCATTTAGACCAAACAGTCTGCGCACCAGGACGTCCAGTGCACCAGTACGCGGCTGATCGATGATATGTCGTCGAAACAGTCGAGTGGTCTACGGCCAATCAGCAATCATGTTCATTGCCCAATACACAGAAGAATTTTACCGTCCTATGACCAAACAGTAAACATATCCCCACACAGGTTGGTCACCGGAAAGTCACTGGCACGAACATATTATAATAGTCACTAGCAGTACTACCACAGAATAAATTTAATTTAATCTATTCTGTGGTACTACTTATATTTAGTTATATCTTTAACCGTGGTAGCGGTCCATCATGCAGCAAATTGATGATACCAAAAATCTAATTCTATACCGTCTTTTCTGAAGTATGGGCGCGGGTAGATTCTTTCGATAGTCGACCATGGCTGGTGGTACACCTGCGAGGTTTTCGGAAATTGTTTTTGTTCAATTCGCCCACGATGAGAAGATAGCTGATACCATGATTAAAGATATACCCACAGATATAGATAAAAAATTGTGCATAAATTATGTGTTTTTAATATTTTTCAACTGCTATTGTAAAAATATGATAGAAGTCGTGTATTATATTTTGACGATTTTTGACCAAACAAATTTATTGATATATCATATTATATAAAAAAAATCCAATATAAGAAAATCGCTACATGAGAAATCGAGTAAATATCCAATGATATTAAAATTTGACACTCATAAAAATTTTATTTGACTTTCCGGTAAATATTTTTTTTTTTTGATAAAAGTAGACAAACTAATGAGGAATCTTGTATTAAATTATCAAATCTCAGATAGATAGATAAAAAATTGTATGAATCAAAATTCTAACTCGAAATAATTTGCACATTTTCGTGATTTTTACGTAATTTATCAAAATTCGAACTAAATGCTAATAAAAAAAAATTGGGACTTTTTTAAATATTTTTCAACTGCCATTGTAAGTATAT